>NW_004567114.1:38336827-38337583 GCF_000260355.1 Condylura cristata | reverse complement strand
ACAACTAATAATCAAATGACTATTCTTGATAAATTTATAGAAGATTACTTTATGTGTAAACACTGATGAAAACTGGTATGTAATACAGAAATTTTAAATTAACTCAAATTACCTTCCATGGAAGTAAAGGAACACAGGACAAAATTATGAATCTCCAAAATCTTACTATATTCATTTTGAATGCTTTCATCACTAAATCTCTTACCCTAGGTGCCAAAACCCTAAGAAAATGCTCAATTTTATGAGAGTAGATATTAAAGTTAACACTGCCCTAGAAAATTAATCTAGATATTTGCCATAGTTACGAAAGGAAATCAGAGGTGTAACTTCAGGTATACTGTTTATTGTTCTCCTCAATTTCATCACTTATAAAGTCTATATATTCTTTTACTTACCATTTTGTTTTGTCCTTTAGTTTTGGAGGCTGAAAATTACTTTTTGACATTAAGAAAAGGGCCCTGGAATAAAAATTTCAGTTAATGAGTAAACAAAATCCTTGTATTACTACAACTAATAATCAAATGACTATTCTTGATAAATTTATAGAAGATTACAGCAAAATCAGTGCATTGCCTCTCATGAACAAAGTTTTACTAGGTATTATAGTCGTACACATTAATGTGTATTATTAAAAGCTGCTTTTGTGCTACAAGGGCAAAACTGAGTAGTTACAATGGTGACTGTATGACCCACAAAGTTAAATATTTGTATCTATTAGACATAAAGTTTGCTGATCCCTACAGTAAGAAATCACTT
>NW_004567114.1:38333245-38336537 GCF_000260355.1 Condylura cristata | reverse complement strand
GATTTATTTATTTATGCATACAGAAGTAGGGTACAGGCTAGAGGCACAGGTGTGGTGAGAAGATTCACCAGACAGAGTGAGGAGCAGAACAGGCAGATCAATGAAGTATACTGCCTAGAGGAGCAGTTGGCAGGTCAGGAGAGGTCTGCCTTGCCATGTGGACCACCTCCTGGGTGGGGATTGAACTCATGCTGAAGTGGCTTTAGCTTCTTAGTGCTGTGCTTTAACCTGCTGCTCCACCAGGGAAGGCCTGATAATTTCTCTTTTTAAAAATTAGAAAGCTTTCCCTTTTAGTCTTTATCTAATCAATTACTACATCATCACAACTACGTAAGGTAATATTATGCTGTTTCTCCTCACTACTAATCAACTTACATGTTGTTTTGATGAATGTGTGTATGTATATGTGTGTGTAGAGCTGTCCTTAACTGCTAAATAATTTGCTCAACAATTCACCAATTCTTGGACATTTAGAATTTTTTTCTATTATCCCAAAATCATTCTTATCTTCTGCTTTTCTTGGATTATTACATAAGTATAATCTTCCTAGTAGTGAATTACTGAAACATTTGCCCATAACAGATAACATCAAATTATATTCCTAAAGTTCTATTGGCATTCTAGCTAAAAATAATCCAATAATCCATCTTCTAATTTGTATATCCTTTGTCATTGTGAGGTGAATAATTTCCCATGTTTCCTTAATATCTGGTACTTGCTCATTAACAGGCTATCTTTTGTTTATAGTTTCTGAATGAGTTCTACTATCTATTATACGTTAGAATGCTTTCCCCTTCTGTTAATTTTTCAGAATTTCTATTAATTACTTTTAAAATTTAAATTTTAGCTCAATTTATATCTTCTTTCAAAATATTAAAATTTCCTTTTATAAACACTCTCAAATATTTTTTCCTCAGGGATAGTATACTTTAAATTGCAAACAATAATTATACTAAGCATTGATTCCTCTCATTATCCATAGACAAAGGGAAACAATATCCAATGAGAGTAGAAAAAAAAATCTCATTCACATGCAATAATTTGTGTATAATTTCATTCAGGACAAAACAGAAAACAAATTCAACTGATGGAAGATGAAATGTAAAGACTAAAGAAAAAAAGCTGTTTTTTTAAATAACTGTTACAACTTAGTATGACTGTTGAGGAAAATTTGTTTTATGGAGAAGCTTCAGATAGTGTGGGCAATTTATAGCTATGTTGTTTTAGGAATAGCAATACAAGAAAGCAGGTTTTAGATAAGATTATCTCTAAGTCCTTTATAATACACATAAAAATAAATTGGAAATCTCAAGTTATCTGTGTTTCACTGTCCTCAAAGACTAGATTAATAAATGCATAATTGTAAATAGTGAGAACACCTCATTGGATGAAGATCAAACATAGGTGGTTGAAGTTCTCCAAGTTCAATTGCTGTTATTCCTACAGCCCAGATATCACAGAGTTGGTTGTATCCACCATTCTTCTCTACTGCTGCAACTTCTGGGGCCATCCTAGAAGGAAACAGTGAATATAACATTTTTATTATCTAAAAATAATATGAACTCCACATTTTGTTACATTTAGTAGACTTCTTAAAGGAAAAGAAGTTGAGAAGGATTTACTAGAAAAGAAGAAAATTATACTAGGAAAGATGCCAAAGAACAAACATAAACACTTTTAATATTATTTAAAAATCTTGTATCCTCTCCTTTGAATGCTGATGATTTGAGGGAAACATCATTTCACGTTAGGTTATGTTTGTGAATCTTTCATAACATAGGAAAAAAAAACCCACCTAAATCTAACAGAAAGTTCTCAAAATAAGTAAGACTTAAAGAAAACACTGCCAGAGAGTTAAAAAGAATGAAGAGCCTGGACATTTTGGTCAAAGGATACAAGTGCAAGTGCAGTGACAGGGAGAGAATATGGAACACACCTGGAGAGTTGACATAACACTCATACTTAAATATATACTCTACAGATTGATATGGGGTTATAAATTGCTTGTTACCGGTCTATGAAATACACAGTAACTGAAAATAAACAGTAACTTTCTGCCAAATACATGGTCATTTTCAGTAATTCATTTTTAATTTATTTTATAGAAGTATCAATCTGTGATGGACAGAAAGTGAAAAAAATTGATCCTTTATTACAGATAGTCAGAGAAGGTCTATAAAGTGTTTGGAAAATGAACTTCAGAAGTAGAGCCTAGATAATGAAAGGAAACTCACTGAAAGATTTCATTATAGGTGTAAACTTAGCCTAACACTTATGAGAACATGAAGGATAGTGAAACCTGTTAGTCAGGTAAGATAGATAAAACTAGATGAAGGGAAAAAGGACTTTTGATAAAGTGTTTTTTAAAGATAAAGGACTTTTGGAGGCAGTGGGGGAGGATTTGAATGAAAGAAACTGATTAAAGAGATTGATCTGAGTATGAAATACTTGCACATATTAAAGTAGAGCTATTGTCAAATTGTTTGTTTCTTAATGTTTACTATTTTATAATTAATTTATATTTATATGGAGTGTTTACAAGATAGAAGTTGCTTTTGCATGCACTCCATGTTACAAAGAGTTATATAACACAATATACCCTACAACTTGAATGTGGTTAAAGACATAAAAGCCAACATGTAGATAGATGTATATGTTGTATGCAAGTACTATATAAATGAGTATAAGATTACAGAGAAGAAAATGATCTCCATGGAGAACCCAGAGAAAGATGAATGAAGACAAGTTTCATGGAGAAAATAAATTAAGTTGAAGCCCAGAGGAAGCACATGGGTCTCATCTCTGTCTACTGGAATCAGTTAGTGGTAGCTAACAAGAGTGCCAAGTTGACCAAGACTGTTACATATACTGACTCAATGGAAAACAAAGCTATGATCAAAAAATGCAAACTATGTGCCACTCTTAAAAAAGGGTAGGACTTAAGATAAACACAATTAACAGTATTTGGTAGAATGAGAGTACAAAAATTCACAAAGCTGACTAGAGAAATATTTGCAAGAGAGGACAGTCACAGAAAAAGACCAAGGAAGGAAATACGCACACAATGAAAGAAACTCTATATGTAATAGAACTCACTTTTTTTTTAACTTTTATTTAAATGATATTTATTGGGACTTTTGTTAAAAGTGCTATGTAATTAAGAACGGAAAGCATAAAATACCTAGAAGCAAAGATGGGTCAAACACTACATGACATACACTTCAGCGACATCTTTAAAGACAGAGCACCCAACGCCACAATAGTGAAGGCAAAGATAAATAGATGGGACTAC
>NW_004567114.1:38308727-38332250 GCF_000260355.1 Condylura cristata | reverse complement strand
AAAAAAAAAAGTGCTATGTATTGACTAAAGGCAATTCATGAAAAAATATGGAAGAAAACAGTAAACCATACTCCCATGCAAAAATTGTTAAACATATTTTAATTTATAAATTTTAGTTGAAAATATACATATATCTTCTATAAAATGACATTACATTGTAAATGCTACTTTTAATCTTGTTCATTTATTAACAGTGTATCAAAAACCTATCTACTGACCATTCATTTAACTTTGCCCACATTTTTAACACCAGAAATTTATTCCATTGGCTTGAATGAATGTACATAATTTCCTAATCTGTTTCCTGCTGCATATGCAAATTTTTGCTCAATTTCTCAATTTTTAAGTGCTGTGATAAAGCCCTTCTCAATTTTTAAGTATTGTGATATAAAAATCTGCTATGTCTCCCTGATAAATGACAAGTGGAAATGAGACAAAAGCACATTAAAAAAACACTGGTTAAAGTTTTTAAAAAACATTACCATTGCCAATTATATTTCAAAACTATGCTACCAATTTCCACCTTCACTGTCACTGTCATTTAGTACAGAAATATTTACTACCTTTGAGTCCAAATATTTTCCAATTTGACAAGAAAGAATGTCAGTTTAACTTGCTACTCTGGTCATCATTGGAAGAAACATTTTTCATATTTTATTATGCCATGTTAAATGTATCACTTCACCACCCTACTTTTAATTAAATACTTAAGTTAGTTTAAGTACTTAAACATTCAAGACAATGAAACACAGTTTGTCATATTTTAGCCAGTATTTCCAGGTTACTTGTCTTTTAATTATGGTTAAGCTGATGGATGTATATGTTTTAAATTTTTACAAATTAAATCCATTATTTTTTCCTTTTAACATTTTATGCTTTTATGCCAATAAAGGCCTACTCAACTTTGAAAGCAGTTAGTCACGATTAGTACTTTCGGTCTTATTTTTATATTTAAATATTCTGATATATCAATATAATTTATTTTGGCATTAGGGATAAAGTATGCAGCTGCTTTAACTTTCCTTTCAAATAATAAACTACCTAAATACTTGATAATAAAGAATTCAATCTTCCATAAAACTTAATGTGACCTTTTATAATCTTCAATACATTATTTTATACATTAAGGTTTATTGCCACACTTGATGTTACATTTCAATCATATCTTCAATAATGAAAACAGTATGTCAGTGTGATTTTGTCAGTAACTGGTAGTATTCATTATGAGTAGGGCAGCTAATGGTAGAGTAAGAAGCATGAGTTTTAATAAGCAGAAAGTAAAGTCACAGATCAAAACAGAAACAGTACCAGGAGGAAAGGAAAGTGTAAGAAATTATAGTAACAGTCTTTCCGTTTGAAGTCTCACATTTATCAGATCCCAGGGACAGAAGACATTATGAGTATTTAAACACAGGGAAAACAGGACAGTGAAAATGAGTATGAAAAGTCCTTCACCCGGTCAGAACTATGGTAGTATCAAAGAACAGGAAAGTCCCCTTACTTTTAATCAAGATCAACTCATTGTATTACTAAGTTTTAATGCTGATCATTATGAACCAAGCTTGAAGTGACATGCACAAAATGCAGTCCTAATAATGCCTTACCAGTAAGGGGTGCCAATGAAAGACTTTCTCTTTGCAATGGTAGCTGTTATTTTTGCAGCCACACCAAAGTCAGCTGGTAGGGAAAAAAACAAAAAAAAACTTTAGTTTTAAAATGTTGTACAAAATTTATTCACTTAGTTCATTTTTGTCACAGTATACCATTCTTAACTGTAACTTTTTATGACTAATGTTCCATAAGCGGATGCTATCACAATTTTCAGCTACTGGACCTATTTTTGCATTTTTATAATAAATAATACTATGATTAGTAATGCAATTATTAAAGTAGTATTTTGTGAATACGGGCTTTCCTTTTTTGAGATTAATTTCCTAAAACTGAGTCTTAGGAATAAAATTATTGGATCAACAGATGAACAGTATTGAGGTTCCTGATATGAACATGAAACTTGTAAAATGATAACTCATTAGAATTTAATTTTTTTAAATTATAACTTTAAATTCTTATTTAAATTTTTATAAAAGTTTTTTTTTTAATAAAGTTTCAGGAACTTGAATAACATACCTAATTTTACATCACCATGATCAGTCAATAAAATGTTTGCACCCTAAAACAAAAATAAAAGTACTATTAAATTAGTATCACAAAATTCCTTCCAGTAAAATTATTAATTTAAACAGGTTAAATGAACTTACTTTGATATCTCTATGCATTTTCCCTTTAGTATGCAAATAGGCAAGGCCCTATAGTGGGTGGGGGGGAGGGAAAAGCAGGCATTATTAGCTTGTAAATTTGGCTCCTGAATTTTCTACATTTATTCCTATTAAATATGAAAGATCGAAATATCTTTTAGGAGGAAAATAGAAACCTGGATGAGTTTCTGTTTACTGTAAAATTTCTAATTCATTTTTGGACAAAAATCAAATATTTTGTATTACCATCACCACAATCAAGATAATGAACATACCCATCATTCCCAAAAGTCCCTCACATTCACAAACATAAATCCGTTGTTAATACAGATTAAATTTCAATTTTTAGTTTTATGTAAACAGCGTCATGAAATATATTCTTTACTGTCTAGCTTCTTTGATTCACGCCAATGTGAGATTTCTTGTTAACATGAATGTCAGTAATTCATTCATCACCAAGTAGCATCCCATTGTATAGATGGACCAGAAATTGCTTACGCATTCACATATAGATGGACATTTGGGTTGCTTGGTTGTTTCCTGTTTTGGGCTATTGTAAAAAAACTGCCTTTAACCTTCAAATAAAGGTCAATGTATGAAATTCTTCCACTTTGGTTAATATCTAAGAATGTAATAGCTTGGTCAATTAGTGATACTCTTATACAACTACCAAATTGTTTCTTCCAAAGCATCTATGCCATTTTATATTGGAACCAGCAGTTTCTAAGAGTTCTAATTAATCCAAATCCTTACCAACTTAAGATCAGTCTTTTTTATGTAGTGATTCTAGTTAAAATGTATTGCTATTTTGTGGCTTTTCTGGTAACTAATGATGCTGGGCATCTTTTCCATGTTCTTTATTTGCCATCCACATTTAAGTGTCTGTTCAAATCTTGTGCCTATTTGGTTTTGGAGTTTCTTTATCATTGAGTTTCTGGAATTCTTTATATATTCTGGATATAAGTCCAGATCAGATATATAGTTTGCAAGTATCTTCTAGTCTGCAGCTTGTCTTTTTATTTTCTTCACAGAATCTCTAAAGGGCAGAAGTCTAATTTTGAACAAGTCTAATTTAATAAAGATTTTCTTTATGGATTATGCTTTTCATTTTATGATCGAAAAGGCTTTGCTTCACTCAAGATGGCACATTTTCTCCTATTAAGTTTTGACTTAACATATGATATAAGTATGGTTCATATATTTGAATATGGGTATACAATTATTTCAGTATCATTTGTTGACAAGTCTATCCTTTCTCCAATGAACTGTCTTTCCATATTTGACAAAAATCAGCAGCCACATATATGTATATTTTTTCTAGTTTATTCCACTGAATTCTTTGTCTACTCTTACGCCTATATGACTACATTTTGATTAGTATGAATTTACAAGTTGTACGATTTAGTCCTTGTATTTTTGTTCTTTTACTAAGTTGTTTAAATACTCCAAGTCCTTGGCAATGTCCTGGGAATACTAGAGTCAGTTTGTCAATTTTTATAGAAAATTCAAAAATGCTTGTCTAGAATTTGATTTGGATAAATGGAATCCATAGTTCAACTTGGGGAGAAATGACATCTTAACATTTCGGATCCACGAGAACAATGTAGTTCTCCATTACTTAGGTCTTTTCTAATTTCTCCTCTCAGCAGTTACATAGTTTTCAGAAGACAGGTGTTTATGAGTCTTTTGTCATATATATCCTTAAGAATATAATACTTTAAAGGGTATTATTTTAAAATTCCTTATCGTGTTGCTAGTATACAGAAATCCAATTAATTTTGTATTTGATCTTGAATCCTGCAACCTTTCCAGGCTGGTATTAATTCTATCAGCTACTGTGTAGATTCTATCTCATTTTGTACATAGATGATTGCATAGACTGTAATAAATACAGCTTTATTTCTTATTTTTTAATCTGGATGCATGCCTTTTATCTCACTGTCTCTTCTTTTTACACTGTCTGAAACCTCTACTATAATGTTGAAAAGTGGTGAAAACTAGATCTGGTAATCATGTCGGTTTTCCTCCTTTTGTTAGTTAATATGGTTGATTATTGAAATGGTCTTTGTCAAATCAACATTGCATTCTAAGATACATCCCACATGTTCCTGATGCCTTGTTTTTTTTTTTACATATTGCTGGATTATCTTTGCAAGCCTTTCATTTTTTTCCCCCACTTTTTAATTCTGTATCTATATTTGAGAGGTATTAGTTTGTACCTCTTTCAGTGTTTTCAGATTCAAGTTTCAGACCAATGATGGTCCTTAAAATGCTTTGGAAGTTACTTTCTGTCTTTAAAGTTTCTAAAGGAGATTATTAGAATTGGCATTTTCCCATAAATACTGAGGGCAATTTATCGATGTTGTGATCTGACTTGAATTTTGTGGGAACATGTGGGATGATTCAAATGATTTAATAATTTGTATCTCAAGGAAATTACTTCATCTAAGATGTAGACTTCATTGGTATAAAGCCACTCATAATACTCTTTTGGTACTAAATATCTTTTTTTTTAATGTCTATGGATTGTTATCATGTTCTCTTTATTCCTAATTTTGGTGACTTTTTTTTTTATCTTCCACGATCAATATGACTTTGGGTTTATCAATTATTGATTTCAAATAATGTTTTTGGTTTCATTGGTTTTCTCACATTTTCTAATTTCCACTGTAATTCTTTGTTTAATTTACAGAGAAAGGCTTCACCAGAGACAGAGTTGGGGGCAGGACAGGCAAATCGATGAAGTACACTACTGAGGGGAGCAGTGGGTGAGACAGGAGAGGTCTGCTGCGCCATGAGGGTTCACCTCCGGGCCTGGGGATCAGACTCACACTGAAACAGCTGTGGCTAGCTAGCAGCGCTGTGTCCTAACCTCTTGTGCCACCAGGGAGGGCCCTCAAAATACTTTTTTTTTTTTTTAAAGATTTATTTGTGCATACAGAACTGGGGTACAGGCCAGAGGCTCAGGGGCGGCGAGAGGCTTCACCAGAGACAGAGTGGGGAGCAGAACAGGCAGATCGACGAAGTACACTGCTGAGGGGAGCAGCAGGCGGGTCAGGAGAGGTCTGCCACGCCATGTGGGCACCTCCGGGGCAGGCGGGAATCGAACTCATGCGGAAGCGGCTTTAGATTCTCAGTGCTGTGCTTTAACCCACTGCGCCACCAGGGAGGGCCTCAAAATACTTTTTAATTTCTCTTTTGGTTTCATCATGATTTACATAACTGTTTCATTGTATTTTTACATAACTGTGTTTTCATTATATTTTTCTGAATTTGTAGATAGAAACAAGAAATGTTCCTGTTAATTGATTTCTTAGTTAAGTGTGGTCAGAAAATATACTTTGAATGATTTAAATCCTTTTAAAGATATTGAGACGTATTATGAACGTATAAGACGCATAAGACGTATTATGAACCAGAATAAGATCTATCTTGGTAAAGGTTCTTGAAAATCTTTAAGAATATTTGAAAAAGATATGTCTCCTGCTGTCATTAGAATGAAACTGTCAGTTAGGTCAAGTTAATAGACTGTGTAGCTCAAGCCTTACATGTCCTATTTTCTCTTTATTTGGCCTGCAAAATTACCATGAGAAGGTTTTTGAAACATCTGGCTATAAATATGCATTTATCTATTTCTCATTTTAGTTCTATTTTTTTTTTTTTAAGCTGCATTAGTAGGGGCAAATCATTTAGGGTTATTATGTCTTTTGGCAAAATGCAAAATGGCTTTCATCAGTAATAGTCCTTGCTTGAAAGTTGACATTACCTGACATTAACAAGGCCATCTGGCTTTCTTTTACTTGTGACCAGTAAGTGTCATTACAAAAGTTAATTTTTTTATAGGCAGCATCTAGCTGGCTTTTTTCTACTCTGACACACTGCCTTTTTTTCATTTATTTAAAAAATATTTAATAAAAATATATTTATGCATGCAACACGATGATTTTGATACACATAATAAAATGATCACTTGAATCAGCTGGTTAACTCACATTGAGAGCATGTTAAATCTATCCTTAGCATTTTTCTATTATTCAACACAGTGTAATTAACTACTGTCACCATGCAGTACATTGTAATTAGTCAGTCTATGTGACTGTAACTTCATACTTTGACCAATATCACCCTACTACCGGCCGTGGTAACCATTATTCTCCTCTTTGGTTGCATGAGTTCAACATTTTTTAAATTCCACACAGAAGTGAGATCATATAGTATTTCTTTCTGGGCCTTGCTTATTTCACTCATAATGTTCCCCAGATTCATCCATATTGTTGCAAATGAATGCTTTCCTTCTTTTTTGTGGCTGAACAATATTCCACCATATATGTGTACCATATGCATAAAATGTATAGACATATATAGACATATATCATCTTTATCCATTAGTCTGTCAGTGGATACCAGACATAGATGTTTCCTAGCATATCAGAATTTAAAAATCTAACTAATGTTACAAGTCATCCCTCTCAAAGCCTCATTTTATAGTTGGGGAATAAGAACCAAAAACAAGGTTATATACAAGGGCCAGAGTATAAACTCAGGTTTTGTTTTTTGTTTTTTATCTCTATTTAGCACTCTGTCCATTTCTAAGGAAATATGTATACTTGAGTTTACTTTCACATATCTAAAAATTACATTTAAACACATGGAAACCACCTCTTTTCTAAATGATCCAAGTTTTCTCCTAAATCTGGGAGCAGTGTCTAAAATATGGGAGAACAACATATAGAACATCAGTTTCACTTTTACACAAATGCACATTATTAGCTATAAATTACCAAAATAAAAACAACCACTATGGCTTAATATCATCTTCCTAATTTAAATGCACTAAAATATAAGAACAAAATTGTAAATTGCTACTTTTCTCAATTACAGGGAACTGAAAAAAGAAAGTGGGAGAAATACTGCTTATTCTATATATCTACTCAAGATTTGTAACATACTTTTTAACATACTATAAGCTCTCACAGGCTCTGAAATGATGAAGAGACCTCTGCTTAATACAATGTGTACGGAACATATAAAAAGATATTCTACTACCAACAAAAATTCACTGGAATTTACTATAATGCTAACTTAACCTAGTTTCAAGAAAAATATAAAAGTCCTTGTCTTATATAAGTGATTCCTTTTACTGTCATAAAACTTGAAGAGAAAAATTAGAATACTTGGTACAACTGAGAGTTCTGGGGAGTCATCATGAAAACCAATTCACACCTATGGCTTTCCTTAGTTTTGTAGCAATTGAGAGCTAAGCATTACAAAGTGGGACAGATATCAGTGTTGGGTATAATAGCATCAGCTTAAATGAATTCTGTGACTCATTCATGAAAGAAATAAGTGGACTTACAGAATTACAACATGAGAGTTTAACAGAAAAATCACTTGGTTTACTCATTTTCTTTTAGGCAGATCACTATTTTATCATTCACAATCATGAATCTGAAACTGCCTTCCTAATTAAACAAGCAAAAGTAGTACCTGTAATGTTTCTCTGCATACATAGGCTATCTGCAATTCTGATAATGGTCCAGTAACTAGAAAGGAAAAACAACAACAACATATTAATAATTATTAATAAATTTGAATATAACAGATAAAAAATAATATACTTCTAAAAGCACCTAAAGAAATGCTTCCAGACAAGACAGCTGCACTCTGCTTATATCATACATAAAGAATCAACTCTGCACTTGGTCCTCCATCTGAGGGGTGTCTATTAGTGTCCAAGAATAACACTACTATGCATTCCCGTCATTTGTTCCAATTTAATTTCAGAAAGTATTTGCTTTTAGTAACAGCTTGTTTAAAATGTAATTTAAAATTTTAATATTTTAAATCTACTATATTGAAATTTTTAAAAAAGGAATTTAAACTCCTTGAGCAGTAATAAAAGGCATAGAAATATACCACACTCAAATGAGGGCAAGGTTAATAGTAAACACTTTTGCCAGTGGCTTTATTAACTCTCCCTTCACTGAAAGTTTCCCTCACCTTCCTCTGCCCCAATCAGCTGATTCAAGCTAAATGTTAAGATTTTAGACGACAGAAGTGATTTCACAGGTGATTTGAGTGAACCATGTTGAATTAATCTAAAGCAAAAGTCATACTTGATGACTGCAAAGTCAGTGTCGTAGTTGCTGCACAGACACCATCCAATAAACGTCTGGGGAAATAAACTAGACTCCCCCCTTAATGTCAATGCCATTTTAAAATGTTACTTATTGTCTGGAATTTTAGTAAAGTTAAAGTAATAAAGTCAGCTTGAGGAGAACATGAAAAAATAATAAAGTTTTAAGTCTCTTAAAGAACTTCTGTATATAAAGTTTTATGATTTCTTGTTATGAACACCTATTACTCCTATAAAAGGGAAACAATAGAAATTGAGAATTTAAAATGCATTTTAAAAATCAAAGATTTACTCCATAAGAAATTTGATCAGTGCAAAATATAAAAGCACAGTATCAGGCATCACAGGATGTTCTTTCTACAGAAAGTAATGCATATGACCTCAATCCCAGAAAATGTCTCCAGAATAAACCAAGATGTGAGATAAATATATTTCTAATTAACAGCCATATAGAGAAGTATAACGAGATTGAAGAGATTGACTCTTGAATATACTAAAAGGCATCATATGCATTTCAATGGTGACAGTATTATCTCTTTATTATTCTTTTTTTTATTATAATTCTTAACTATGTCTATTAAATATCGAAGTTTGATGTTTTACCTTACTTAAGAATTTAAAAAGTAACCAGGTCACTTCTGAAAAATGAACCTCTTTCAATTATGAAACATAAAAATTCTTATACAAGTACCCTAAAGGAGTCTGGAAATACATCTTTCAACAACATGAGAGAATACTTGAAATCTAGGGTGATGTCTGCTGACAATGAAATCAAATCAGGTACTTGCATGAAAACTTTACCTAAAGGAAATATTTTATTGCATATTTTAATCACTAGTTCTCTATAATACTCAGAAACATAAGATATTGATTGTGCTACATTGCTAAAACAGAGTAGTAAAAAAATGGAAATCTACTATATTAAAGGCTTACTGTAAATACAGATATTCTTGATTACTATGTTATCAACTGTGTATCTACAGGGACAGAAAGTTCTTAGATTCAACTTAACTCAACAAATAACAGATTTAATAGTGGAAAGTAGAAATTTCATGAAGAAATAATACAAATGTCTCACAACAATTCTGTAAAAGTGGAAATGGTAAAAACTAATGCTAATTTTATTTATCCATATTCTTGAGTATTAATTCTGTAAAAGCATAGATGGTTAAAAGTCATAATTATTGTTTAAAACTTACGTAGAGGAAAATTCTTAATAAAATAACAAAATTCTTAAATTAAGTGGCACTTAATTTTTCCTACCAATAATTAAGACCAACAATGTAAAATGAAAGACTTAAATTAAAAAATGTTTTTTTCTTTTTAAAAATGGGATTCTTATTTTAAAAACTGTAATATTTTGTATGTTTATATATTTACATGGAATATAGTCATCTTTTTAAGTAAAAGGAGTCAAAGACCAGAGTTTAGGCATCAATCCTACAGATTATGTATTGTATAAGATAGATAATTATTACATTTATTAACATAGGATTAAATAACATGAACACATTTTCATATAATTCAAAATATTACTATGCACTGTATTTCTCCTTAGAAGTAATGATTTAATTTAGTATACTTTCACTTTGCTATGCATTTACATTCATATGAAAATATAGTGAAAGAAAGTACAGTTGTACCTGACTATACTGTATAAACTCTCTCATGATTCACTTTTTCCATTAAATATATATATACATATATATATATATCCAGGTTGATATAAACAGAGATATTTTCTTTTTAAGTGCTGCATGGTGTTCTACATTACAAAGTATTTAAGTACTGCTCTATTTATTAACATTTTTAAAATATGACTTCTACAAGATATAAAACATTATTAACCTGAATAGCTCTTGTTTTCACACCTAGTATAGTTGTGTGTGTAAATGCATAAGTGAAATTTAATAAGACTTATTACAAAGATTTCAGCATAGAAATATTTTAAAATACTTCATATAATTTCTTAATAGGTCATACATACACAATTGTAAGCAGCTAAATAAGGAAAAGAAAAAGTATTTTAGAAGGATCTATGCTTAGTGTCATAAATTAAGGAAACTGTCAACAACAAAACATACTGAAACCTCAACTGTAGAGTCAAAGTTGCTACTTCTGAGTAGCAGTACGAGGTAATATATTCAACTCAGAAAACTATCTAATATAACTCTAAATAAAACATTCCAAAATTTTAAGTTATATATTTTAATACTATTAAAACATAACTGAAGTACTTTCCTAGTCAACAGGCTTAATTATATATAATAATTACTGTAAGACAGATAATTTTCTTTACCCTTTGCAATTCAATTCTTATTTACAAGGAAATGTATAGCTTTGTCATAGATAAAATCCTTTTCTAGAGGTTACATCCAAAAAGCAATTTTGGATTATATAGTACTCTAGAGTTTCTCAGTTCAGGTTTCAGCAAATGTTACCAAATAACAAGCAAAAATAAAATTTAGGAGCAGAAATACAAGACTATCAAACAGTAAATCTAACACTACAATCCCTGGATAACCATAAAGGTGAAATAACAACTGTTAAATCAAAGTCCGTTTTAAAATGTAAAATACCAGTACCATGGTAAATATCTTGAAGTGATCCACCACCACAGTATTCCATACAAATCCATAGTTTCTCCCGACTAAAATGAAGAGAAAGAAAATCATCATATTAGCTAGTAATTGTGTGTTTTGTGTGTGTGTGTGTGTGTGTGTGTGTGTGTGTGTGTGTGTGTAGAAAATCTGGAGTGTAGGCCAGAGATGCCATGGGGTGAGAGGATTCACCAAGGACAGAATGGGGAGCAGAGCAGATGGATCTATTGAAATACACTGCTGAGGGGAGCAGCAGATGAGACAGGAGAGGTTGCTGCACCCTATGTAGAATAGCTCCCTGGGTGGGGGGTGGAATTTAGGCTGTAGTTATGCTGAGACTTAATCCCTAGACCACCAGGGAGGCCCAGCTAGTAATCCTTAAAACCTGAAAGACTTTGAAGGTTTTTCACTCTTTAATACACCAAGGTTTAGGATTGATTGCTCAGTATAACTGGAAATTGCCCTGTTAGTCTTTCATCAAGATACAGAACAGCTTATTAACTTCAGTTTTTCACCCATCTTAAGTGGTTTAAAATATGATCAGTTTTATAAACTAAAACATTCAACTGTAATAATTTTTAACATTTCATTTATGATTGCTAGGTAACATATATAATTATATAAATGGAGGTGTCACTATAATGGGAAGAAAACTTAAGAAACTTTAGAAATTTGGTATAATTTTAAAAATCTATATACATAACAGCACTTAGGTGAAAGAATGGTAACACAGAGAATATAAAATACAAAGAGAAAACATGTTTTGTTTTACCTGAGATAGCTTCCAAAGTAGGCAACAATATTGCAATGTTTACATTCTTTAACCATAAATATTTCTTGTTGAATCAAAGAAAAATCATCTCCTGAAAAATAAAACAACAACTTGGTTACCCTGTTGTATTTTAAGCCTGTATGGAAAGAAGGAAATTTTTACAATAAATATTAGAGACGGGCACTCCCAGGTGGCACAGCACTGAGAATCTAAAGCCGCTTCCTCATGAGTTTGATTCCCGCCTGTCCTGTAGGTGACCACATGGCGCGGCAGACCTCTCCTGACCCGCCTGCTGCTCCCCTCAGCAGTGTACTTCATCGATCTGCCTGTTCTGTTCCCCACTCTGTCTCTGGTGAAGCCTCTTACCACCCCTTAGCCTCTGGCCTGTACCCCAGTTCTGTATGCACAAATAAATAAATCTTTTAAAAAATAAATAAATAAAAAATATTAGAGATGAAGAAGAGAATGTAAACTGATAGACTCTTTGTATAAATCCAGAAGCATTACAAATATGTAAAATTGTTGAGCCCTTAATTTCATTTCAGTTTTTTCTTAAGAAGATACATGCATAGATGTATGTATAGGTTTTCTACAGTATGACTTAATAATGAAAGAATAATTAAATAAATAAAGTAGGTACAGTTACAGATATTATACATTTAAACACATTTTAATACAAAAATATGTTTGTGATATACTAAGTGAAAGAGATTATACATACTATTTAAGTTCATAAGTATATGGGAGGATTCTCAAAAACATACACAATGCTAATGCATGGGTGGTAAAATTAAAAGTGATTTTGCTTTCTTCCTTGTAAACTTATATCCATCCAAAATTTGTCCATCAAAAATTTGAGTTGTTAATCTTGAAAAGTTACATTAAAATGAAATATTGGTTACTTATGGGAACTGCACTGTTAGCATGGTAAGATTGCCTAAAATAGTACTGTCACCATCAAGCTCCATTTTGTATAGAAATAATGGTTTTCCAGTAAAAGGAGTTTATCATCAGTTAACAAATGATGACATATATATTATGTAAAGACAATATAATGTAGAAGAGATTGATTTACAGATTAGGCACACCTGGATTAAAATCCTAGCTCATCAGCCATTCATTGGCAATATAACCTTGGAGAATTTGACCCTTTGTGCCTGCTTTATTTGCTAAGCAGCACCTGAATTCATCCCACCTATTTAGCTTCCTTATCTAGGGTTTTTCTAAACATTCCCTATATTTTAGTAATACCAAATTGCTGATGATTTTGTAAAAGATTCCTACACTCCCATATTTATGTTAATACTTTTCCCTCAATTGGGAATGTTATGAGAGGTTGTGTATAGAGAACATATTACAGTACATTAATTTGAATGTACAGATGCACTCTACGTTAACTGTAGCACTATTTACAAAACCAAGTCATGGAACCAACCCAAGTATCCAGTGATAGGTTAAATGTATTAAGATGTACATATACACAACAGAATACTAATGAGTTAAGATGAAATCTTGTCATTGTTACAATATGGATGAAACTGTAAGGAACAGTTCTAAGTGAAGTAAATCAGAAGGAAAATGACAAATACTGAATAATTTCACTTATATGTGGAATACAGAGGACCAAAACAAAGGAACAGACAAAACCAAACTAAAATGAACCCTAGAAAGCTGACTGTAGAGTTAAAGCACTCCTAAGGGAAAAGTGGAGGGTAGAGAAAAGGCCTAAAAGGACTATGGTGGAGGAATACAGGTGTCTTGGTGGTAGGTGTGGTGTGGTAACATATATGTGAAGAGATGTAAGCCTATACCTATGAGTCATATACACTGTTATAAAATGTCACCTCAAGAAAAATAAAAAACAATAGAGAATTGCTATTGGTGTAAATATTAATTTTAAAACAAAGTACTTTTTTGGTACTACTTCTCTTCATTCCCTTGAGTGGAAAGGACAAGGAAAGAGAAAGAAACACATACATATGTAATATTCTGCCTCTCCCTAGACAGTTTTGATTTCTGGTTATTGACTCCAGGAAAACTTAATTGCCTACTTTCCAGTTTTATGTAGGACACAATTTTTAAAAGCCTTAAAACATGACTAGTAAATTTAAGAACAACTATTGCTATATCTACTCAAGGAAAAAAAAAATCGAAGTTCTGAAGTTAAGCTTCAGACATGCAAGGAGAGTACCTCCAACAACAAAAGCTTTTGCATAAACCCAGAAATCCTTCCCAAAATGTCCTTAAGACTTCATTTTCCTATATTTTGTGCAAGATTTTCATATCTAAGTTCATGAGAGATACCGATCTGTAGTTTTCATTTTTATTATGGTGTTTTTGGTTTTGGAGTGAGGATATGAAAGGGCTCCTACACTATATTCCAATACAGCAGTCTGTGGAATTTCCCCCAAACAAATAGGCAATTCTGTTTGTTGAATGGGAATTCTAACTTCTAAATTGTGTTGTGGTTAAAGGGGAAAGTTCCTCATATCAAAAAACAAACAATGCTCAAACACCAACAGAATGTCAGAATTCAACTCAGCTCAGCTCAATTTTGACACTGACAAGAAAGCCTGAGAAACCACAGGTTAAAGGTTCACTGTCTCCAGACAGCCTTCTTCAATATTATAGGTGTCACTTGCAAGCCCATGTTGTCCACCTATGATCCAGAGCAACCTGCTATAGATTGGGTGTCCCCACAATCTCCAAGTTACTATCTCTGCTTCTGACCAACTCGCCATAAATCAGTTTCACAGGGCCCCTTCCTTAGATAAGATTAATTGCTAGAGCAACCCACAGAACTCATGAAACACTTATTTACTAGATAGTCATTTAGTAGAAAGGATATAAATCAGTAGCCAGATGAAGAGATGCATATGGAAGATATGGGAAAAGAGTATTGAGTTTCCATGCTGTCCAGGCACATCACTTTCCACAAATCTCCACATGTTCACCACCTGGAAGTTCTCCAGTCTATTCCTTTTTAGTTTGGTAGGGGCTTCACTACATAGTTACATATGATTGTTTAAATGCTTGACAATGGCAATTGAGCTCAATCTCCAACAGTTTTTCCTCCTTGAAGGTTGGAGGTCAGATATGGAAAATAGGATGAAGACTTAAAAGTTCCAACCTTCTTTTTTTTTTTTTTAAAGATTTATTTATTTATTCATACAGAACTGGGGTACAGGCCAGAGATGCGGAGGGTGAGAGGATTCACCAGAGACAGAGTGGGGAGCAGAACAGGCAGATCAACTAAGTACACTGCTGAGGGGAGCAGTGGGCGGGTCAGGAGAGGTCTGCCATGCCATGTGGTCACCTCCGGGGCAGGTGGGGATCGAACTCATGCGGAAGTGGCTTTGACTTCTTAGTGCTGTGCTTTAACCCGCTGCGCCACCAGGGAGGGCCAAAAGTTCCAACCTTCTAATCACAAGTTAGTTCTCCAGGCAACAAGTTCCAGTTACCTCATTCACATAACAAAAGAGACCTTTTATCCCTCTCAACTCTTAGGAAATCACAAGGATTTTGGGAGTTGTGAACTAGAAACTATGAGGACCAAATGTTGGAGAGAAATATATCTTGGTCATCAGTAATCAAATATGTATTTCATATCCATTACAATATCATAGGCAATACTAGCATTATAAAATGAAGTAAGCATGTTAACTCTTATTTATTTTTTTAAAGATTTCTCTGGTGGGTATCAGAAAGTAAAACAAACAAAATATATATGCCATATAGTGCTAAGTGCCAAGAAGAGAAATAACTAGAGTTGGGAATAAAGAGTGGAGGTAACCTGTTTTACATAGAGAGGAATGGTCAGGTAGACCACAGGTTATGATATTTGAGGAAAGAGATGAATGTGGTAAAGGAGAAGATCAGATAGATTATCTAACAGAACAACATTCCTGGTTCCAGGAACATCAAGTAAAAGCTTTAAAATGGATGTCTGGCATACTAGAAAATAGAAAAAAATCCAGTGTATATATTATTTAAAACCAACAAAAGAACAATTTTTGTGTGTATTTGTGCCCTCAAATTAACGTTTTTCATCAGCTCAGACTTGAACTTTCAAAACAGTTAAGACAGTAAACCAATATTTTACTTTACAGATGATTTTTAAAAATCAAAATTGTTAGATTTTAAAACAGGATACCAAAGCATACCATTTAACCAGAATAACTGACATTCATTTTATTTAGACAAAATTCCTATGATGGAATTTCTTTCAACAACAGTAAATAACTAATGGCTGATTAAATACTTGAACACTTTGATTTTCTTAAAATTTTACCTTCTTTGCTTTAACTTCCAGGAAACAAGGTGAGGTTATTAAAAAACATATCTGAGGAAAGTACTAAAGATCTATTCAAAGATATCTAAAGATACCTACTTATTTTGGAAACTAACCCAGTTAATACATTTAACTTGCCTTTTTATTTAAAACTGCTAGATTATCTCATGAATAAATCCAATTTAGCTTTTTTAGAAACATGCACACAAACAACCAAAGTATACTGCATTAATCATTCTAGGCAATGATTTTATTACATTTTACTCTTGTCAGCAAAGGCTCACAGTATTTAACAAACTGTAAGTTGCCTGCAAAATATATCCTGCAGTTTTACCATAAAAGAGAGGTAAATTGGAGAAGAAAAAGGGGGTAGAAAGTTAAAGTCTAGAAGACTAGTAGACTATTCTTCCTAGGAATCTTGCTTCTGTTCTAGCTGTCTGGCTGTTACTAGCTTCAGAATTGCTGAGGAAAAAAAAAAAAGCATCTGTAAAATGAGTTAGAAAGCAGGCTGAAAGCAGACAAAGGAAAACATGATGACATGCATCATCATCATATCTCCCTGCTTTTTCTAGAGCAGTACTGATTCTGAACACAAGAGACAGAAAGTACAACTAAAACTCAAAATGGTACTGATAATATTTATTTTCAGCGTTAAGCACTGGTTAGTCAAACTTTATTTGAATGTCACCATTTGTAAGATGGTATCTGCATTCACTATCTACTACAAAAATGGTTAAATTATTCTTAAAAATAATCACTTGCTATATGTACAAAGAGCATCGAAATATAGGAACATAGGAAAGAATGCTGACACATTTTCTTCTTGTAGCTGTTTGAAAAACCAATTCTTTGTGCTCATCTAATTTTACTTTCCACTCATCTAATTTTCACTTTTAACTTTATAATCTTTATTAATGTTAGCAAACCTCAAAATCAAATTGTTGGGAAAAGGGGAAGGGAAAAAGCTATCTTTCAGCAAAAATTTAAATATAACATTAAATTACCTGAGGGAGGTAGGTAAATCTGTTAACTTCAATAATCTAGTTTTAACTGGATGAAAAGTATTAGGTTCACAGCTGGAATTTCATTTATCTATTTTTTTAAAGTCTCATCTATGTTTTACCAGACAAGATTTTTTTCTAAGTCATATTGGCAAATAATTATCTTTTCATGTCTAAATAAAAGTCTAAACCAGTTCATCTGTTAAATCAATACAAGGAAACACATCCATATTATATTGGCATTAGTGCAATGGTTTAAAAAGCTACTGAAAAAAGTTAAGAATGCATTTATTACAAAAAGCTGTCTTCAGAATTATTTGAAATATATGAACTGAATTTCGGAAAAATTAATCAGTGTACTCCATTTTTGACCTAAACATTGCCTTAAATCTTTTCAAAAAATGCGAAAAATGCCACACTGGCTTTACTAAAACAAAAACACAACCAAAAGAATCTGGTATAAAAACCTATGCTCAACATAGGGAATATTTTTATAAAGGTAAAAACCAAAATAAACCCAAATAAAATGTATTAAAACAGACTAAATGAATAAACTCAGTCACAAATAGATCAAGTCCTCAAACTTTAAAGCATATATGATGAAATGAATGATACTATTTACTAAAAAATATACTTAAAGTGGGCCCTCCCTGGTGGCGCAGTGGGTTAAAGCACTGCACTGAGAAGCTAAAGCCACTTCTGCATGAGTTTGATTCCCACCTGCCCCGGAGGTGACCATATGGCATGGCAGACCTATCCTGACCCGCCCACTGCTCCCTTCAGCAGTGTACTTCGTAGATCTGCCTGTTCTGCTCTCCACTCTGTCTCTGGTGAAGCCTCTCACCGCCCCTGAGCCTCTGGCCTGTACCCCAGTTCTGTATGTACAAATAAATAAATCTTTAAAATGTATATATATATATATATATACTTAAAGTATTAGAAAAACTATTTCATTTCCCCAGTCACTAATTTTATAGTTTTTATTTACTGAAATTTAATTACTATTAACTACAAACCAAAATCTGAAGATATAATAGGTAGTAAGGCCTAACTTCTTGAACATCACAGCTTTGCAATACTAGTATAGCATGAAAGAATTAAATTCTAAAATATTACTAAAATGAAATAAAAAATAAACAAAAAGCACCAATGTATAATGCTAATGAGTTGTAATTATCTATGTATGTCACTAGTATCCCCCAATGCTAACCTCATTAGACAAAATCAGGCCTTTCCAAAGTAATTTTAAAAGTTAAAAAACTGAAATAATTTTAGTAATTTAAACAAAATTGAATTTTTTAAAAATCAAAAAAGATAAAAAGTCTTCTTGAAATTAAGAATCAAAATTGCAGATGGAAAAAGTTCACCATGTTCCAGGGGGGAAATCTGCAGAAAATGATCAAGACCAAGATCCATTCTGTTGAAATTACTAATTTCAAGACAGAGAATCTCCAGTTTCTGCTATAATCTGATAGACATGACATGAGGAAAATAGTGGGGCCAGTTTTACAATATTCTTTAACTTCTATACTAATATTGCAAAGCTGTGATGTTCAAGAAGTTAGGCCTCACTACCTATTATTATATCTTCAGATTTTGGTTTGTAGTTAATAGTAATTGAATTTCAGTAAATAAAAACTATAAAATTAGTGACTGGGGAAATGAAAGTTTTTCTAATACTTTAAGTATACTTTTTAGTATATAGTATCATTCTTTTCATCATATGTGCTTTAAAATTTGAGGACTTGAGAAAAATATTTTTCAAACAGCTAAGGGAGAAAAATGTCAAGATCTTTTTGTTTTTGAATGGCAAAATGTGTGATGCAATAATTCTGCACTTAGTCAATGATCATTCTATTTCAAAAGCAACACTTCTAACATTCATCCGTATTTAGTGCCCACTATGTCTATGTGCCTCTACACTTCCAAGTGCTAAAATATAGCCTTGAAGGCAGATCGTTATCCTCAAGGATGTTATATTCTAGGAGAAACAATGGCAATTAAACAAACATTTATAAATAAATAAATAAGAAAAGTATCAGACAATTACAAATCCTATGCAGAGAATTAAAATAACAAGGACCTAGGTGGCTACTCTAGAATATCAGAAGTAGGTCTAGATATCTGAAGACATGACATTCAAGATGAGAATTTAATGACCAAGAGTCTTGAAAAAAAAAAAAAAATGATGAGAAATAACAGTACTTCAGAAAAAAAGGAAGGGCAAAATGCAATCTTGGAATACTGAAATAAAAAGAAAATGGAGAAAAAAGGAACAGTAGGGAAGACAGAGGTACATGAGCGCTCAGAAAAGTACACAGGGGAGGGTCATGTTGGGCCTTTTTTTTTTTTAAAAAAGATTTATTTATTTTTGCATACAAGAACTAGGGTACATGCCAGAGGTGCAGGGGGTGAGAGGATTTGCCAGAGAGAGTGGGGAACAGAACAAGCAGATTGAACTGAAATACATTGCAGAGTGGGGCAGCAGGGAGATAGGAGAGGTCTGCTGCGCCATGTGGGTCAGCTCCCTGGCCGGGGATCGAACTAATGCTGCAATGGCTGCAGACAGCTTCATAGTGCTGCACTTTATAATCTGTTGTGCCACCAGGGAGGGCCCCATGTAGGGTCTTATAAGCAAAGCTCAAAGTTTAAATACTGTTCTAAGTGGATTTGGAAGTTCAAAGAAGGTTTTAAGCAGAAAAGAACTATGACCTGATTTGTATTTAAAAACACCCTGGAGACTTTATGAAAACTAAATGGAAGCTCAGGTTGGAGAGAAAAACACCTAGACTAGGAAAGCAGAGATGAAAGAAGATAGATTTGGGATATGTTTTGGAGATGGACTTGCAAGTAACCTGCTGACATATTTGGGGTGCAAATAAAAGAGGGAAATTCAAGACATGCCAGTTTGTGGCTTTGCTAAATTCTTAGTAAATGGGGAAGACAGAGGATAAAGAAGGTTTTAGAAAAACAATGTGTGGTTCAAGTTGTATTATTCCTTACACTTACAGGAAAATTTCTTTAATGATATGATTTATTCTATGAATAAGTAAGTCAGAATGGCAAAGACAATATCTGCAAACCAATGGTAGGCAATGAGTCTATTAAAATATAAAACTTAGTCTAAATAACCAGTACAATTCTTAAAAAACAAAAACAAAACAAAAAAACTTGCAGGCTAATGCACATCAACACCCCAGTTAAAAAAAAAGACTTCAGGGGATAAACACTAAAACAAATTAACAAATATCTGAAAATTGGGTGATGAAATGTGAAGTATGTGTGATGATGGGTATTCAACAGACTTATGGTAGCAATCATTTCCCAATGTAGACAAATATGGAATCAGGTTGTACAGCTAAAAGTAAAATGTTTTCTGTTGATTATAAATCAATTTTTAAAAATGGATCAAGGGGCCTTCCCTGGTGGCGCAGTGAGTTAAAGCACAGCACTAAGAAGTCAAAGCCACTTCAGCATGAGTTCCATCCCCGCCCTGGAGGTGCTCCACATGACCCGGCAGACCTCTCCTGACCTGCCCACTGCTCCCCTCAGCAGTGTACTTTTTCAGTTGGCCTGTTCTGCTCCTTACTCTGTCTCTGGAATCCTCTCACCGCCCCCGCACCTCTGGTCTGTACCCCAGTTCCGTATGCATAAATACATAAATAAATCTTTTTTAAAAAATGGATCAGGCCCTCGGTGGTGCAGCCAGTTAAAGCATGGCACTAAGAATTGAAAGCCACTTCTGCAAGAGTTCGATCCCCGCCTGCCCTGGTGGTGACCACATGGCGTGGCAGACCTCTCCTGGACCCGCCTGCTGCTCCCCTCAGCAGTATACTTCCTCCATCTGCCTGTGCTGCTCTCCACTCTGTCTCTGGTGAATCCTCTCGCTGCCCCTGCACCTCTGGCCTGTACCCCAGTTCTGTATGCACAAATAAATAAATCTTTAAAAAAAAAAAGGATCAAACTATCCCAACATACTACACCAAATAACACCCCCAATTTTCCTAATCAAATTCCCATAAAAGCTAAGATTAAAGTTCAAACAGTTCACTGTAATCTTTTTTCAATTTGTCCTCCAATTTTGGAATGTGCACATTTCAAATTTGACTTAGTAGTAAACTATCACATCACACTCATCTACACAACCATCAATGGAATTTAATATAACCATACTGGAGCTATTTTACTGCCCCAACAACATATACAGACAGCTATGAAGATGAAGGGAAATAAGGAAAAAAACAGAGGGAATGCTCTTAAGTTCTACATTTAAGAACTGCATGTGAAAAGACTTTAAAAATTGAGTGTTTTAATACATACCAGGCTCCAATTTGATGATTTTTACTGCAGCCAACTCTCCTGTATGTATATTTCTGGCCTAAAATGAAAATAAAACATTTTTAAAGTTTGTTAATTATACAAAACTTACTTGGTAATATGTTAATTAGTTGTTTATCAAGCAGGCTTTTAAAAAACTAAAGAACAAAATATTTCCAATAAAATAGGTATGCTCATTTTCCCACTAAAGAAAAATACAGAAAAGATACAGAATTACCTGTTAACTAATTTTCTATTGATATTACATAATTTAATTTACTAGTCTGCTTTTTTGGGGGGACATTTAGGATTTTAATATTATTTTGCAATTATAAAGAAATATTATGCTATCCAGAGTCTTGATTTCTTCTTTCAGAATAATTCCTACAATTTATTACTTTAAAAAAAATCATGGAGGCCCTCCCTGGTGGCGCAGCGGGTTAAAGCGCAGCGCTGAGAATCTGAAGCCACTTCCGCATGAGTTCAATTCCCGCCTGCCCCGGAGGAGACCACATGGCGAGCCAGACCTCTCCTGACCCGCCCGCTGCTTCCCTCAGCAGTGTACTTCGTCGATCTGCCTGTTCTGCTCCCCACTCTGTCTCTGGTGAAGCCTCTCACCGCCCCTGAGCCTCTGGCCTGTACCCCAGTTCTGTATGAATAAATAAATAAATCTTTAAAAAAAAAATCATGGACAGATTTATCATAATTTCTGTTGTCATGAGTACCATTGCAAATACTTTTCTGATGCTTCTTTTTTTCTTTTATCATTGTTCATTTTTGTACAATATTTGATTTCTCCCCTCAGATATAATCCCCAGAAATCTCCCATCATCACCTCACCCATGAACCATTACCATAACCCCTTGTGCTCTTGTTCCCTCCCCTGCATTAACCCCTTCCTCTGGTGTATGTCTCAGACTTATAATTTTCCTGCTAGTTCATTTTTTTCCCCCTCCTATAAGTGAACTACCCAATATTTTTCTTTCCCTTCTTATTTATTTCACTGAGCATAATCCCTTTCAGCTCCATGTTGCTGCAGACTACGTGAGTTTATCTTTTTTGATTGCTGAGTAGTATTCCAGTGTGTGTGTGTGTGTGTGTGCACATCTTTTTGATCTATCACTGCAAATATTTTAGTATGTATCAGTTTGCCAATACAACAATCTATAATTGTTGTATCTATACTGCCATATAAGATAATTGTGGGCATTTATACCCTCACCAAACTTTAATATTAAATCTTTGTTCTTCTAAGTTATCATAGGCAGATAGGTAAGTAGGTAATTATTTATATATATTCTCTTTCATGTTATACATAATTTCAGGGTACAGAATAGTCCATATAATCGTTCTCTCTTACTGATGAAGATTAAGGATGTTACACATAGTCTTCATTATTACGTAAGATTTTTTTTTCTTTCAAATGAATTCTAAGGTATGGTGGCATTACTAGCCCAGAGGATATAAATATGAACATTTAAGGTCAACAGATACTATAAAAACAGCCTAGAAGTACTGTATCATTGTACTCTCATTGCTAATAAGCACTCATTTTCACTACAATCTAGTTGCACACCATCTGCTGAAATATATTTTTTTAAAAGATTTTTATTTATTTATGCATACCGAAATGGAGTACAAGCCAGAGGTGCAGGGAGTGAAAGGATTCACAGAGACAGTGGGGAGCAGAACAGACAAATCGATAAAGTACACTGCTGAGGGGAGCAGCGGGTGGGTGAGGTAAGGGCTGCATGCCATATGGATCATCTCTGGGGGCAGGGATCGAACTCGCACTGAAAAGGCTAAGGCTAACTTGAAGTGCTGTGTCCTTACCTGTTGCGCCACCAAGGAGGGCCCTGAAATGCAATTTACTTATGTCTTTCACTGCTGTAGTAGATTCAAGTGTGAACATTTATATTTGGTATAAAAGGAGTGTATGGTAAAATTGGAAAGTATGTTTATACTAATTTATTAGATTAAATAAGACATATACCAGAGGAAAGAAGAGCAGAATAAATTGACAAAGAATGTAGGGAAGAGATCCTCAAATGGAATACCTTTTTAGAAATGACTTACAGAGGATGAGAAAAACAATAGGCTAGCAGAGAGGGATGCAGAATGAAAGACACAAGCATCAATTAAAAAAAAAAA
>NW_004567114.1:38235626-38307845 GCF_000260355.1 Condylura cristata | reverse complement strand
AAGAGGTCAGTCAATAGCCTTACACCATTCCTATTCCCTAGGTTTCCTGCCCTAAAACAAAAACCTTACACCATTCCTATTCCCTAGGTTTCTTGCATGCTTCAGCTCTTGTCTCAGCTTCCTAAGACTTTTCAGTATTTTGATCTCCCTTTGGTTTTAGGAAGTGATGTGCATATAGATTTACGCTGTTCGCTGTTCAGTATTTCACATGCCAGCGAGATACTGAGCAGTGAACAGCCTAAATCTATATAACCAAAGGTAACTAAGTATAAACAATAACTGATCTACTGGGAATCTTGTTCAGTGAGTTATAAGATATATGAAAGTTTGAAGACAAATTCTATGAGAATAATGGCAATTATATTTGAAATGCTTTATAGTTTGCAGGAATGTTCAAAGACATCTTAATTCTATTTACTTAAACAAAAAGACAAGTCAGTATTTAGTGATTTGATCATGACAATCTGCTGGGAGGGGCAAGAGTCACAATAAGAATGCAAGAACTATATTCTGATGTTAAGGTTTCACTTTTTAATATATGAAAATTCTCTTTTGCTTTTTTAAATATAACAGGTACTAGAAGGAGGTATTAAATGTATAGTATTTTAACAGATCTTAGGGGTGATTTTTGTTGAAAATAAATTAGCAAAGTAGTTTATCAATCATTTTTATATTAAGTTATCTCCTATGATGACTCTCAATGTAACAGAATATGAATTGTTACATATTAAAAGTTTTAAGGAAATAATTTTTTTGAGTTGAATTTGAATCAAAGAAAAATGTTACTTCAAATATTCTGAAAAAAGTTACCAGATAAAAGCCAATGGTCTTTCAAGTTTTTAAAATCCCATCATAAAAAGTATTCTAAAAATATCAAAAAAAACCAAAAAAACAAAAAACAACTCAACTAATACTTTTAAGCTCCCATATCATAAGCTAGTGAACTTATCCATTTTTATCTCCAAATATCAGTTCATTCACTGGTTTTCTCTTCCCCCAAATGATAATTTTAAAAAGTATCTGGAATCCCGGCGAGAAAATTACAAAAATAATGAACAACCATATACCAGAGACATTTTGCGGGGGTGGAGTGGGGAATGGGATCAAAAGGGGGGGGGAAGTGCATGGGATTTTGGTGATGGCACACGGGTGACTTGGTGATGGGAAACCCGTGGGGATTACAATTGAGATGGAAAAAAAATGTACAAAATGATGTAAAAATAAACTGTTATAAAAAAAATACCTGGAATCCCATAGAAAACAGAAAAAAATTCTACGGACATAGAAGCTTACTTACTGAAAAGATTTAAGTATAAAGGACAAAAAAAGTAGCATGTAGACTCACAAACAGTAGCAGCTAAACCATCAAGGTTTTAAATTCATGCTTAACTCATGTAACAGTGATAGATGCTGACACAACTCAAACAACAATATCTTCAGACTACTTATTACTCTAGTTTTCCAAGTAAAATAGGCATCAAGAAAGCAGTCTGTCACACATTGGAAACCAAAAAAAAAGCCATCTATACCTCGGTATTACACATTATCAGACAAGTGCCAACAACATGAAAAGACCTAATATGCTTCTCTAAAAGTTTAGAACAATTAAGTCTGGTTTTAGTTGGATTAGTCAGAAGCAAATGACTCAATCTTTAGTGTGAAAACACTATACTCATTCTGGAACATTCTCTTTCCCATGTCCTCTGCCTACACTCCCCCTTAGTCTAGTTAATTCAGACTTGCCTAGAATGCAATTTAGGTATCAACTCCTCAGGAAGTCTGTTTGACTCTACAAAAGAAACAGGAGGAGGAACCCCCAAACCAGTGTGTGGCTCTCAAAG
Organism: Condylura cristata; assembly: GCF_000260355.1. Taxonomy (NCBI): domain Eukaryota; kingdom Metazoa; phylum Chordata; class Mammalia; order Eulipotyphla; family Talpidae; genus Condylura; species Condylura cristata. The sequence goes on along the minus strand of NW_004567114.1, from coordinate 38,306,004 downwards.
TCAACTTGATGGTAGAAGGTGGGGCTTTGTAGCTCCATTTCTAGGTTCTCTGAGGTAAACTGCATAGTAGAAGCTGGTACTTTTCAAACTCCACCCCTAAGCAGAGGTTCATGGGAAATAGGGGAGGGAGTTGAAGGTTTTGATCAGTTAAAACTGCTGGGATTTCTGGTAGTTAAGGTGCTGAGCTTTAGCAGTTGTAACACTGCTGGGCTTCTGGCAGTTAAAATCACTGGTGAGAAGGGGTGTCTGTGGAGAAGTTGCCAGTTTTGGTTTGGACCTCAGCTTCTGCTCTGTGGATGCTATCTGGAGTAGGACAGACAGAATCTGGCCACATGACAATCTGTGAAGTCTCTTTCACTCTCTCTCTCTCTCTCCTTTTTCTAACTGTATAGTCTTAGGAATTAAAAAAAAAACCCAACAAGAATAATGTAGTATAAGCACCCACAACAGAGATGTGCCATGAAATAACAAGATACTATTTAAAATGCTCATTTCTTATATTTTTGATGCATTCTAATGTTTTATTTCTATCTATTAAAGCATTTTGAAGAAAATTATATTTATAAAAAATCACTGCAAAAACATTACTTTTAAAAGGTCAAATATAAAATAAGCAAGTGAAAGAACAGTCCTCCTCCCTCACAATCTCACACCCCTGAGGTAATACTGTGCAGTTTATCTTTCCAGATTTTTCATTAGGTTGATTCTTAGGAACACATATACAGTTTGGCAGTTTCTCACAAAACTAAATAAAGTCTTATGATCCAGCGATCTCCAACCATAGGCATTTACTCAATTAGGTTACAATATTAACTCTTACAAAAATCTGCAAATGAAATTTGTTTATAGTTGGTTTTACTCAAATCACCCAATATTGGAAACAATCGAGATGTCCTTCAACAGGTAAATGGATAAACAGATAATAGTATATTCATATGATAAGACTACTAGTTGGTGATAAAAAGAAAGAGCTAGCAACTCATGAACAGATCTGGAGAAACCTTGAGTGCATATTAAGAAGAGAAAGAAGTGAGTTTGGGTAAGGTACATGCTATATTAATTCCAAGTATAAGACAATCTGTAAAAAACAAAACTAGAGAGAACAGGAAGCTGAGCAATGGTTGTCAGGGATCTGGAAGGAGAAGATGAGTAGGTAAAGCACAGTGAATTGTTACGGTGGTGAAATTATCTGTACGAAACTACACTGGTGCATACATTTCATTATGTATTGGTTATAACCCACAGAGCTATAAAATACAGTTTTATAGAGTGAACATTAATGTATGAACTATAATAACATATCAATATTGGTTCAGTAATTGCAATAACTATATTACACAAAAGCAAGATGTTAATATAAGGGTAACTGTACTATCCAGCAGTCAGTAAATTTCAAACTGCATTAAAAATTAAGTCTACTAATTATTTTTTTAAATACATAAAAATTATATTTTAAGGTATACAGATATGTTCAGATAAATGAGTCAGTTTTAATGACTGGAATCAATAAAATATGTTGTGCTTCAATTTAATCGAATAAAGACACAAGGACCAAGGATACCTTGTTTTTTTTCCCCCCAAGATATTTTGAGGGGTTTAGAAAGAAGCAGATCAATAGAAGATTTGGCCAGCAAAGTCAGAACCACATAATTAAAGGAAAAAACTTAAAATTAAGCTACAAATAATAAAAAAATTCATCTATATAATGCAGAGACCAAAATATATGTATAGTTATAAAAACAAAAACTAAAGAAAATATAATATAAGCAATCATGTTTCTTCACCCTCTGAAAGTATAACATTCCTATTTGGTTTGATTTGGAAGGTCATTTTGGGCATTTAGGAGCATTATTCTTATGACCCAAAAAATAACATACCAAATAAGAACAAAGTATTTTCAGGTAGAGGGAAAAATCTGTAACGCCCACTGATAGTATAAATACTTAAATGTCACTCTCCAAATTGAAGACATATTTCTGTTCTCTCCAAATAAGAACTGATGGGCCAATGTTCATACTCTGTAATTTTCCAGCTGGATTTTTAAAACAGAAAGCAGTACCAGGCTCTTTTATAATGACAGCAAAGAGGCTTTCAGAAAAAAATCTTCCAAACAGAGACTTTACAGATTCAACTTACTAAAGAGATCTTTCAGAAATTTAACTATACAATTTCATATTATAATCCAAAGGAGTCATACATAATACTAGTTTTTGAAACTCAACATGTCTTTTCAACAAATTAAATGGGATATTTTCAAGCATTCTTGTTTTAACTTTAATACATAAGAATTTAGAGAGTATGCATTATGTTTATGTTTATGATACAAGGCATATATAAATATTAAATATATATATTCACTGACATGAAAAACAGATACTGTTCAAAAATACCAGATATACATATATGTAATGCATGTACACAATGTAAAATGGTTAATATTACATTATATTATCATATGATATACTATATGACTATGCTTATATATAAAATATACTCTGTGTATGTCTTTAATGAGTTTTTAAAGGTTTGTAAAGATATATACAATAATGTTTCTCTTTCAGCAGCGGAGATACAGGTCAATTTTCATTTATGCTGCTGTCCAAGTTTTCTAAATGGACACGTATTGCTTAGAATGTATATAAAAATTAAAGGTTAAAAATACAAAATTAGTAGGCAAACTATAAATTGGAGATGTTCAGCAGAACAGGAGGAGGAGAGATCAAAACAGAGGAGGGAAGAGGACAAAAGACTATGGTGACTTTGTTGGTTCATGGATGTCTTGGTGGTAATTTTATGGGGATTATACTTGAGAGGAGAAATCAAACTTGTACAAAAATGGACAACAACATAAAAATATATAAATATATTTTAAATATAAAATAAAAAATTAAAGATGGGGAAAAGGCAATTTAAGCTAAGGCAAGAAAGAGGCAAAGATAGAAAAAAGTCCTCCTCGTGGATTTTCTGCATTTTCAGAAAGAATAACAGTAACTAATTCCTGGAAGAAAAACCTGCAAGAGACGCAAACAACTCTAACATCTATCATAATCTGGCACTAAAATGTTTAAAATACAAAAGTTGGTAATAATTTTTCAAAGTATAGATATTAAAATATATTAAGTCATACATACATTGGATTCTTGCTGATTTGATAAGGAAAAGAGTTCAAAAGAGGGACAAAAAAAACAGAACACCAAAAAAGGAAGGTACATGTGTATGAAAAGAAACACATTGGTTTACAAGACAAAACTGAAGTCACTTTCTTCTCAGGTAGTTTTGTTTACCTTAAATTAGACAGATGCAATCAGAAGTAAATAGTGCTATTTAAGGCGGCTATTCTACCTACCTGAAAAATTGACATCAACTTATTTTAATTTATAACAGCAAAATAGAATCTAGTATATGGGGTCTCAGTTCATCTAAGCTACAAAAACTCTAAGTTATATGTGAATCTAAGTTTCCATAGGTCAAGAAAAGGCACAGAAGAGTGGCTATGAGCTAAGCTTTCTTAGTAAAAGCACATCAGGCCTGAGCTCAATTTGGAAAATATGTGGGTCAGAAAAAATATGAGGGTGGTAAGCAAAAATAAGTGTTTGAAAATTGCAGCTGTGATCTGAAGCCTATATGCATGTTTAAAGCAGTCCAACAAAAACTCTTACCTCTCAGCAGAGGGGTGAGGCTTCAAATCTCATCTAATCATATGACCAACATTTGTACAAAGCTAATTATGTGCAAGGCAATAAAAGGCTATGTAACAGCAGTGAATTTAAAAATGCAGTCCAGAGGCAGGTTGGTATAGTAGAAAGAACAGAGACAGAAGAATCAGAAGATATGAATTCCAATCCAAAACAGTCTACCTACTAACAGTAAGACTAGGGCAAATAGTAAGCTCTATCTTAGGTAAATCAGAGATAATAATATATCTGTCCCACCCACCTACTATGTTTATGGTGAAAAACAATATCCATGGACAGGCTATACAAACATGAGCAAGTCACATTATTTTAATCTGATTTCATTTTTGTAAAAGTGTAGGAAGGTAAGGATCAATATGATTCAGAGGCCCAAAGACCTTCCAGGACACACCAAGGGATCAGCTTCGTTTCCCACATCAACTTTAAATTTCTGAGAGATTATGGTATTTAACAAAAAGCTTTATATTAAGCCTAAATTCATCTTGCCCTCTTCTAAGAGTTACCCAATAGTATGTCACAGAACTGGAAAGCAAAAGCCTTCTAATAATATTCAAACAAGTACAAATACTAAAAATTGCCCAATATAGTCAAATGAAAGTTCCTACTTCCATAGTACCTGATCTTGTACTAAGTTCTCAAACTGACAACAAAGCTCTAAAAAAAGAAGCATCATTTGCTAACAAGTGTCATGTTTCTCTTCCTGTGCATTTGGTCTGAAACCACAATTTAAAGTTCAGACATGAAACTTATAAATTTTGAAAGTAAGACTATAATAAGAAATCTTCAATACATCACAATCTGTATTGTGTACCATTTGTCTTCACTAAAGACACTGCAAATGATGATTAAAGTGAAAATGCTGAACCAATAAAATGACTAGAATACTAGATGTTTTTATAAGTCATCTTGGTAAGCTGAATTAATATACCTGCCTCTACAACAGTGATGGCACTGTTCTTGGTCTATCTTCACCAAGTTCAAAGTATTTTAAAGACATCTTTTGTAATTTTCACAGCATTTCTATGAAAATAGAAAGGAGTTTTTAAGTAATTTGCCTCTAGCTTCACAATCACCACCAGAACTGTGTTCTTTTTTTTAATCAGTCACAGAATAAGCCTAACTCTGCAGAATATGAAAAATATTAAATTTAACTGGATGATGTACAATATAAACACTCATAACAGTAACACACATCCTAATGTTGAAAATATTTTATTTCCACAGTAACTTTACATAGTATACATAGTACTTAACACAACATATAATTAGATTTTTAACAAGATATATACTAACTTAATAAAAAATATAATTTCAAACAAGGTTTTTGAAGTACAAGTCCTTATTTTCTGTTGCTAATCTATTTTTCCAAGTTATTCACTGTTTCTCACCTCTACATTAAAATTCAACAGTCTTTCAAGTGAGACTACTAGCCCACAGAAAGTACAGTATATTCACAATCAAAAGATGTTAGAAGGGAATGACAGGAGGGAGGGAAAAAGGTTGTTTTGATCTCAAATGTCTGAGGAATAAATAAATATATATATGTGTGTGTATATATATCCACTCTCTAACATTTTTCAACCTGGAATAATAATTTAATTAGCATTTAAATATTAGAGAAGAAAGACTGGCAAAGTCATAGTGAAAGCTGTTAAATGTCCTTTGTTTAAAAAATAAGATAGGAATGGGCAACCTACATCCAACTGCTGAATTTAACAACACAATTACCTTCAGTCCTGCATCACCCAGGGGAGGCAGTGATGATAAAGACTACGTCTTAGTTCTAATTCCTAACCCTAAACTTACAATTTATGTGCACATAGGTTCAGATGAATTCTGTAAGATAGATACTTAAGACTTTCTCTGATTACCCAGATATCCACTGTTTAAATCCCTCACTTGCTTCAAGACTCTATTTAAATCTAACCTCATTTAGGCCTCAACTTCTTCATACAATTCCCCAATCTGCCTTCCCCCATCCAACCCTGGCAACATGTTTAACTTTTTCTTCATTGTCTATCTTTTAAAAACCTTCCACTATATTACACAACTTATTATATTTATTGTTAATCATTTTTCTTCCCCATTAGAATATAAGTTCCATGAGGGCAAAAATTACTGATACTTCCCCAGACCCCAGAATAGTGGCACATAAGACATCCACTAAATATACCAGTTCAATGTTAAATACCTGTCACCCCACTGCTCCATCCTAGCTCCCTATTCACCAGGCTGCCTCATCCTAACCACATTCATATGGGAAGTCAAGGGAGGCGCTACTTCAGATAGGAGGAGGTCAGAGGGAAAGAGAGAGAGGGAGGAAAAGAGGGAAGGAAGTTTAAATTTAATTTCTATCTCGGTGCCTAATAGCTCCTCCTTATATTTGTTGTTTCTAACCTTCTAAATTCTCAAATCCTCCCAAATTCTTTGTCTTGACCTTATTCTCAGAATTTTTCCTCTAAACTCACATCCCTCCTGTCACTGGTGTGATAAAACATACTTAAATAATAACTAAATACTGTAAACCAGTTTCAATGGAAAGAAAAAACAAATAGTAAGACAAATATTTGTATATCTCAATTTTCCCCTTTCCTTCACAGCTAAGCTGCTTCAAGAAATAGTTTACATTCCCCAACTTCCTTAGCATGTTGCTCAAAACATATTTACTGAGCACATACTATGTACTAGGCACTATGCCCCAGGTTAGCTAATTCAATGGTAAACTCAGAAGGTTAGATTATTGCTTTCAAGCAGTTTGAGAAAAACAGTTAAAAGCAGCAATATTGAGTGACAAGTGAATTAAGCATTATGTAAGAAATGATACAGCACATAGATACGACCTTATCTAAGGAAAAGAAAAGCCCTCCTTAAAAATGTAATATTTAAAAGAATCCCAAAAAAAGAAAAAAAGCAAAAAGATAAAAAGAAACCCAAAGAGAAGATAGATAGAAGAGGCTAAGTGTTCTAGGAAAAGGAAATAGTACCTAAAAAAACCTGAATTCAGGCACTCCCTGGTGGTGCAGGGGGTTAAAGCACTGCACTGAGAAACTAAAGCCACTTCCGCATGAGTTGGATCCCTGCTTGCCCCGGAGGTGACCACATGGCGCGGCAGACCTCTTCTGACCAGCCCGCTGCTCCCCTCAGCAGTGTACTTGGTTGATCTGCCTGTTCTGCTTCCCGCTCTGTCTCTGGTGAATCCTCTCACCCTCCGCATCTCTGGCCTGTACCCCAGTTCTGTATGAATAAATAAATAAATCTTTAAAAAAAAAAAACCTAAATTCAGAGAGTATAGTATATATTATTGATAGAACTTAAAAGCTCAGTATCACTAGATTCTTGGGACAGGCAGGGTCTTAAAAGACATATTATTCTGGCCCTCCCTGGTGGCGCAGCGGGTTAAAGCACAGCACTGAGAATCTAAAGCCACTTCCGCATGAGTTCGATTCCCGCCTTCCCCGGAGGAGACCACATGGCGTGGCAGACCTCTTCTGACCCGCCCGCTGCTCCCCTCAGCAGTGTACTTGGTTGATCTGCCTGTTCTGTTCCCCACTCTGTCTCTGGTGAAGCCTCTCACCGCCCCTGAGCCTCTGGCCTGTACCCCAGTTCTGTATGCACAAATAAATAAATCTTTAAAAAAAAAAAAAAAGACATATTATTCTAAGAGTTCCTATGCGAAGGGAAAGGGCTAACATAAAGCCAAAAATTTATTTATTTATTTACTTGTAGAGCGATACATTTTTAGTATTACAATCAGAGTAGAAAGGAACATGACTGGATGCAGGAAACAGAGATCAGCTATTGAAACTTCTATACCTTCAGTATAGATCTTTGTCCTGCAGCCACAATGAGACTAGTCTCTCCTCTCCTAGTTGACCTCACCTACACTTCACAAGTACCACCCATAAATGATTCCAAAACCTGTATCCCCAGTGCAAATCTCTCAAGATCAGAGGTCAGAGATGAACTTCCTACTATCTGTTAGACATACTCACCTATGCAAAGTCGTATGTTCAAAACCAAATACAAGGTTCAAACACCACACATTTGGTACTTCCTAATTCTGTTAATGGAAGTGATGTAGTCATTCCCATCAGAATTAAAAATGCCATTATGAACTTGTTTTTCCCTCTTCAATAAATAGATAATTTTGATCATCTTGTAAATATGACTCAAATCCATCTTTCCCTCTCATACCAGTAGTAATACGTAGATGTCAGCATGCATAAACTCATCTGGATTATTCAGTAAATTGCCTCCATACTTCTAACAATTTTGTCTCATTTGCTCTCTGCCAAAAACAATATACAGATTTAATGCCATCCCAATAAAAATCTCAATGACATTCTTCAAAGAAATAGAAAAAATATTGATGAGATTCATATGGAACAACAAAAGACCTCGAATAGCCATCTTCAACACACTGAAAGATCCCTTGTTAAAATGTTCACAGTTTATAGGAAGAAGTCCAAATCCTTAATAAGACATATGAGCTTTAAAATATGGTCCTTTTATGCCAAAAATATAGCTTTTATTCTCCATCTGTGATATTTCTGCCAGGTTTAGTCACACGGAGCTTGGAATGAAGGTGCAGATTCCCTCAAAACTCATCATGTTTCTCAAGTTGCCAGGTATCTGCACCTAGTATACTGATAGCCTGAAATGTCTCTCCTATCTCATTCCCTCTGGAAATCGCCTGCATTCTTTTAAAAATCAGTTAATGCTCCCTCCTCTATTAATTTTCCCTGGTTCACATCATGGTTCTCTTCTCTCTTCCCCTCCTCTATCTCCAATAAAGACAGAGTTGGGCATTTCTTCCACTTCATGTTTGCTATGACACTTAACCAAATTATGACTGTTTACAAGTCTGTTTTCTTCACAAAATTATATTTCCTTATTAAAAGTGAACTTTCTCCTTATTATATATGCATCCCCATACTCTAACACAGTTGGTTCTCAATAAATATTTCTTGAATGCTTATACGAATAAATGAATGTTCATAGAAATGTTATGTGTTAACAACAGGATCCCTGAGTATGCTTCAAAGTACCTAAAACCATCATATAATTGTGACCTCTGGCTTGGGGGAGGAAGAGTGAGGTCATATATAAAAGAGGTACTCACAGTTCACTCATGTAGAGGAACCAACAGACATGATAATACTACAGGTTTCTAGACAATTTTATAGTTGCAAAAAAGTTTTAAAAATAGGAAACAATATGTAGCTTATAATGATTAGCTAATGAGTATTTATTCATCAAATTCTTCAACAATTCAACAATTCAAGAATTCCTTACAATTCTTCGTAAGGAAAACCCCAGGGGAAGTGCTGGTCAGTTCAATCAACCAGTAAAAGAGATATATCCTAATTCCAATTTCAAGAAAGCCATTTTTGGAAAGAGATTAATTAAAACATTGAAGGGAAGTTCTGAAACAACCATATTAAATTATTAACTGTGCTTATTTCTGGGTAATTTCTACAACTAATGTCATTCAATAAATATTTTATGGAGCATCTATCTGTCTACTGGTGCGCAATGATAAATAAGAGGTATCTGTTCCTATCCCCCAGTGCTAAATATGTAATACTCAATCAGAAACATGTAATAAATAATAATATCAATCAGAATAAGAAATGTGAGTATAAAAAATACATGAGATTGCCCACTTTAAATTTATGGCCCACAAAATGCAAGAACAATTCCTAGTACTTATCTGGATTCTAGGCTGGAAACAATTTTGATATAAGTATTTGGATAAAGACTACCCAAATGGCTTACCCTGTTGACTATGAACTGCATCATGACATTATTAGAACGCTGTGGACAGAAGGAAATACACTAAATCTCCATAGTCCCTTTTCTTGTTAGCAAATTTAAAAATTAACAATAAATTAACAAAATTTTTAAATTAACAAAAATTAACAAATAAAATTTTCCCTGTTAAAATTTGGCCTGTCAAGTCCTCCTGATGGTGCAAGGGGTTAAAGCACAGAGCTATAAAGCTAATGACAACCACTTCAGCATGAGTTTGATCCCTGGCCAGGAAGGTGACCCACATCGTACAGTAGACCTCTCCTGTCTCGCCCACTGCTTTCCTCAGCAGTGTATTTCTGTCGATCTGCCTATTCTGTTTCCCACTCCGTCTCTGGTGAATCCTCTCACCGCCTATATCCAGTTCTTGCATGCACAAATAAATAAATCTTAAAAAATAATAATAAAATTTAACTCATAATTCATCTTCCATCAACATTTCTTTTTTCTTTGCCGTTTCTCCTCCCTTGCACCATTTGCTCTGGTCCTAGATCACTTTCACAACTTATCTAAAAGAATCTCGATGTTCCTCTACTTTCAACCAGGAAACAGTTTATTTAAGATTGAGTTCTCCCCTCTTGGAGACTCTGAAAAAAATAAAGGAGTTTCTAAGGGGAACTGTGATTTTCTTCACAAAAAAGAACACCGAAATAATTCACAAAGAATCTCTGAAGTATAGTCCTTTTGAAACACCTAAGAGTGGGAGACCCTAGATTTTTAATACATAAACAACAATGTAAACCAATGCTGTAGCAATTATAAGAATAATAGGTAAATAAGAAAATATTTCTAAAACTTGCTAGGATTTTCAGCTCATCAGAAGCAGAGATAAAAAGCAAAATTACTCTAACTAAGCTCAGAATTTCAGCACCACAGTTTATGTTTTGGGGCATATTAAGCAGTAGATATAAGCTGACAAAATTCAGTAGATATAAGCTGACAAAAATAGGTATGCATGAAATAGTGTTTCAAAAATATTTTTCCTAGAGAATTCAAGTAATTGAAATTTGTAATAAAAATAAATATGCAGGATATTATAACAGGCATTACAAGCATATGTAAAATATTAAAATATTAAATGGTAACATACGATTGAGACATAAAAAGCATAAACCAGCGAACTAGGAGACTGAATTACTGGTCATTCATTCTTCAGTTTTAGAAAGCACCTACTCTTAAGTCAGGCATAATTCTAGGTGCTTATAAAAGTGAATAAAACAGGTAAAATTCCTGCCCTCATAGAGTATGTTAATAATACCCAGTAAATAAGAAAATAAGTAAAACATTTATGTTAGCTTTGCTTAAGTGCAAAGAAAAAAATAAAGTAAGCTAAAAAAAATGGACTATTAAAATAGCATTTTCTGGGCTGTAAAAGCAAGGAGGTAAGGGTACAAGTCACGAGCCTATCTGAAGAAACACATTCTGAGCAGAGGAAATAGAAGTAACAAAAGTCCAAAAGTGGAAAGATGCTTATATTTAAGAAAAAAAACAAGCAGTACAAAGGAGGAGGAAGAGTAGTATGAGGTTGGAGAGATCCGTGGAAGAGCATGTGAGTTAAGATTTTCATGGGCTAGCAGAATAAAAACTGGTGGAAATATAATAGAGGTGGAAGGTAATTGTAAGTAATCTGCACAAAGGAAAATAAAGGACCAGAAGCCCCTAATGTATTAAGGATGGTTAGGAGTCAGAAATTGCCTAGAATGGATGAGTACATATATAAGAATGAGGGCTCATGCATGTGAGGGAAGGGACCATGTGGAGGGAGGAGGAAGGTAGTACATTCCAAATACTGCCTTAAAGCCTCTGTTTAGGAGCTGTGGAAGAGAGACAGAGACACAGAGCAAGCAGGAAGGCAGCAGAGTGAAAAGCAGTCACTAGCTGCCCCTTTTGTATAACCCTTAGCTTTCCCTGGCAGCAATGACAAAAACTGCTCAGGACAGTTGCTTTAGTTGTTATATCTATAAAGAAAAAAGGTGGAGGCCTTGAGATTTTTGTGGGGAAAACACTCTTTTTAACTTTTCTTATTCTAGAAACAAGAGAAAATGTACAAGATGCTGGAATTTAGACAGTTGTAATAGTAACACGACCTGTAGTGAACCAGTCTAATGCACAGTGAATCATAAAACTACAATGATTAAAAAGTGGGATTGAGAAGGCAAAAGGGAATTTCAGTTTTTTAAAGAGCACTCCGTAACATGTCTAGTCCAGGATAAATGAGTAAGGATAAACTACCTCTAACAGTTCATAGTGAAAAAGAGGATTCTGTTATAATTCTCCACTTTGAATTGCAAGCTAGTCACAAAACAAGAGCAGGGGGTTTCTCATAACACTTATACCGGGAACAGTGCCTAATGCAGAAGATTCAAATGCCTGTCAAAGCAATAAAAAGCTTACCCATTACAATCCATTTTAGTTGAGTCAAGCAGTGTTTGAACTGTAATGCCACCACCTGACCTGTTACTATTAATGGGAAGATATTAAAGAAAAGTATAAAAGTAGGAAGGGATATTTTCTTTCCTTCTATTCTATATTGCCATTTGCACCAAACAATATAACCCAAAGGAGTCTACGGATTGATTACCTATGCCTCACAAGGCCATTTCAGTTCTATGCAGTGTTGTTTGAAATTATGGGAAACATATCATAATTAAATTTAAACAAAGCTGTTGCAAACATTAAAGGAAATTTCTACTAATATACCCATGAGTGGCATTAACATTCTCTGTTTAGTACAGCGAACAAAAAGTATAACACAATCTCAAATAATCTTTTCTAGAGCCCTCAAGAACTCAGAGAATATAGGAAATTGGATTAACCTCTGTGACTTTTTTTTTAAATCTCATATTAAGAGTAACTCACCCTCAATTAATACAAACAGCATAATTAAAAAGGCAGCAGCTCTTCTCTACTCTGGGTCATGGGAGGTTATTAAATCCCAGAGAGAGGAACTGTTAAAGCGGGGGTGGGGTGGGGGGGGAGTCAAACAGATACAAATGATGAAACTTGTGCCGGGAAACGTTTATTGCCATATCGGATAATGTTTGTGTGCATGTCTTTAACTCAGTATTAAACCGTGTTCAGTCGAGCTTGCGAGGGCGTTTCATACAACTTTCTAAGTCAAGCTCATTCATTAAGAAAGTTGTCTTTAAAAAGCAAATGTCGGGAAGCCAATACTCCTTTCAGTCTACGTCTTCCACAAAGCATTTTCCACGCTGACTTACAACATCCTAAAGTGCAATTCCGTAATCAGATTCGAACTCCTTCCAACACAAGTAAGCAAGCGTTAAAAGGCCTTTACACCGCCACCAAGGGAAGAAAAAAAGAAAGGAACACAGTGTGTGGTTAGTTCTCCTTGTTGGAAGCGATCAGAGCAGGCAATGAATAGACGGTGGTCTGAACTGAGTAAAGGGGACCCCGGCCTCTCCACCCCCAAGACCAAACAACAAAAGCATCCCCCGCCCTCCACATAGTTGGCGGGGAAGGAGCCCTGAGCCCGCGAGCCAGCCCGCCGCAGGAAAAGAGGGACAAGCCGGCTCCCGGGCCGGGACGCGGCCTGCCTCACCTTATAAACGTCCCCGTAGGTGCCGCTGCCGACCCTCTGGACCAGCTCGTAGTCGTGCTGCGGATTCCGCCTCAGGATGTCCGCGGCAGGCCGCAGCGGGGCCTCCATCTTCGCTCAGGGCCCGGCCCCCGCCGGCTCAGCCCCCGGCGCCCCGATTCCCGCTAACGAGGGCGAGTGGGGCCGCTTCCCAACATGGAGCCTCGGTCCGCAGCTCCGCCTGCACCAAAGGCGAGCAAAGGCGGGTCGGCACCGCGGGCGACTACCCCGGACGGCCCAACCCCGTCCCTTCCGCCCCGGGGGGCGGCGGAGGAGTGGGCCTGGAAAGGTTCCCCCCGCGCGCCGTAGCCCCGTTTCGGTCGCGGCCCTCTCTCCTCCCCGGCCACCCGCAAACTGCCCAGTCGGCCTCCGCGCTGGCCCGGGACCCCGGCCGACTGGGTACCTGAGGGGGTCGGCCCCGCTCTTTGTTGAGCGCCGTTCCCGGGACCTACTTCTCCGCCGGCGCCTGCGTCCTGCTGTCCGCGGCCCCCCGTCGCCCCAGATCCTGCGCCGCCGCGGGCCGCTGCGCCGCACGTCCTCTCGCAGGCGGCAGAGGCGCGTACCGTCGCCGCCGCCGCCGCACCACGTTCCCCACCCGGGGCTGCGTCACCGGAGGAGCGTTCCCGGTCAGCGTGGGTCCGTGCCCAGCCGCCAGTCCGAGAGCACCGGCCGCGCGACCAGAGTGCCGCCCTGAGGCCTGATCGCGACACGACACCCTCCCGGCCGGGCCGCCGCGCCCCCCAGCCGGCTGCGTCCTCTCAGGGCCAGGACCCTCCTGCCCACCCAGTCAGAATAGGGGCGCCCTTGGGCTTTCGAGGGGTGACGGGCCTCGGCCAAACCGTCCCCAGAGCCGTCAGGTAAACTTAGAAGGTGACGGGTAGAGGGAGAAGGGTGGGCACGAGGGCGATTGGAACACAATCCTCCTAGTTCAACGCGGAAAAGGTACGTTGAGGGCACAGGGCCAGAAGTAACCTGGCCGTGGGGCTCCAGGAAAGGAGGTGGGGGAGTGCCAGGTTAACTAAGCCGCACCACACCCTACTGCACCTTCCTGTTTTGCAAACCATTCCCAGTGGTACCAGTTTGAAACTGCACGGCACACCTGCACAACCTGTCTTCTACTGAGTTTTCCCGAGATATTTCTGAAAACCTGGTTTCCTAGGTATCCTCAGTGACCTTGTCTGATATACACGGTATCTCACCGCGGATATTACACCTTTAATGGAAGCAAGGCTTCTACAGCACCCAAAGCAAGTGAAGAGACCACACCTGCTTCAGACTCTGCCCCTTCCTCAGTACATGACCAGAGAAAGGACATCAAGTTTGACAGTATCTCAGTATCTTTGCCTGCAACTTGAGGAGGATCTACATCTGACACCCAAGAAAGTGTTTACAAAGCAACTTTCAGGATTATAAAGAAGGTTATCAAACATAAGAGGTTTTAAGATAGCTCACAATGTATAGACCATTGGGCAGGAGTTCAGAAAGGCAATTTGTCTGATATTTCACAAGTTATTTCACAGCTGCAATTTCCTTGTTCTAAATATAGAAATCAAGTTGCCAGATTGTTGTATCCTGACAAAGATTATTTCTAGAGCCCAGTAGAGGTTTTGAACAGAAAAGCCAGATTAATACTCAGCCACTGCATTTAGTGACTGAAAAAAATCACAAAAGAGCAACTTAGAGATACTGGCATAAGACTTTGAGTATCCAATCAATTTTGTTCTTGGGCAATATACTTCTTATTGTTGACCACTCTACTCAGTTGTATAATATAGAAATTAAATTCCTACCTTATTAGGACATGGAATATATATATTTTCTTCTGCTCCATGCACATAGGCTGCTTATTTAGGGGACATAAGTAAGCTCAGACTTACAAGCAGTATGGACAAAGCCCGTGTGTTTGGTGCACTGAAAAAATAGTTGAAGAACAGTTTCTTCTTTCAAAGCTTTTTGGCACTTGTTTTGGTGGGCACATACTTTTGGCTTCAGTCACTCAATTTTTTTTCAAATGTTCTATTGGTATCCTCATACTTGTGTACTATCATAGATTTTTTTTTTATTTAGACTGAGCATTCAGTTTTTAGTCTGAAATTTATTCTTAGCAGCAGATAGTTTAGGGCAGCAAAGTCTGTATTATATAAAACAAGATAAGTAAATGAGGAAGTAAGTCTTTATAAGAGAAAAGAGGATAATGGTACAATGCAATGAATTGGCTTCAGCAGGGTCTTTTGTAGAGTTTGAGACCACATGAACCAGTTGATGGAGACCAAAGTACAACTTTTCCTAACACTAAGATTTTAGAAAAATTTACCTCAGGAAACTTCATAAAGTAGAAACTGAATTCCCAGTTTGAGATGAGGACAAAAGTCCTATGATAATCCTTCAAACATGTTGCCTTAAAAGCAATGATTACAGTTGTGTTTAGCAATATGGATATGGATTAGGCAATAAAAAGTTTGATGTCATAGACTTCACTGCGACTTTGAAGTGCAGATATTTTATGTTGCCAGTCATGTGCTTTGACTATCCACATAGATGTGGACATCATGGAAAAGTTGAGATTCTATGTGGTGGTTAAAACAGTGTGTCTGCTATAATCATTATTTTACTTATACAATAAGTATAAAGAAAATATTTGCTGTGGTATATTTACACAATGGAATATTACTCAGCAATCAACAAGGATAAACTCACACTTTTTGCAACAGCATGGATGGAGCTAAAAGGGATTATGCTCAAAGAAATAGCCAGAAAGAAAAAAGAAAAAGAATGAATGGTCTTACTAATAGGAATGTAGAGGAAGCAAATAAGGAATTGAGGGGGGGAAAGTATAATAAAGTAAAAATCAAAATCATCAGGCAACTATAGATCAGAGACATTCTGTAGGGGAGGAGGACCGAGAAGGATCAGAACAGAAGTGGGAAAAGCACAGGGGACTATGGTGGTGGGAATTTCACAGGAAAGTCATACATTGTACAAAAATGAAAGATGATGTAATAAATACATATTTTAAAATATTCATTTGGAGTTAGCATAAAGCAAGTGATTTTATTTTTTATTTTTATTTTTAATTACTTTTAAAACTTTTTAATATAAACTTAAGAGATCATCCAAGTAAAAAATTTCTAGGTTTGACAATCAAACCTAGTTTAACTCACTGCAATGGAGAACCAAAACATATTACCCAGTTTCTACAGTTAGGTCAGTTTACAAGCCTGGACTCCAATAATTAAGGGGATGCCAGTTTCCTTCCAGGAAGAATTCTGCAGTGCAGCCAGGTAAAAACAGTGAATCTTTCGTGAGGTAATTCCCTTTGACCTTTTACCCGTGACTGTGAATTGATGAATGGGAACATCCCAAACCTTCTGGAAGTTAATAGACACTAATCCCTGCAGTCTCAAAATACCACCAAAAGTCCAGAGATCAGAATGGTTAGTTAAAGTCAAGTACAGTCTTCACTCAGATATATTTCATTCTGAGTATAGTGGGCCTGAAGTATGCACTGGGGTTATTTTTCCAGACCCGAAATGATTTACCTAGTAGTATAATTCTTATATTTACTATATATGGAACAAGGGCTATTGTGATTGGAAGGGTTAAATGATACCTCACTAGCTAATACTTTTGCTTTGTCAAAGTAGAGAGAGAAAAATGAAACTGTATCAGTGAGGAAATTACAGAAATTAGTGTTACCATTAAAGCTCCTAAAGGTATCTATCCCTTTTAACTCAGGTAACAGCCAGGTTAGACTTGGGGAATGTCTGTAGATTGCTAAAAATGCATTCAGGTGGTGATGCCAATCATCATTATAGTTCCCCATGTGGAATCTTTACTAGGTCTGACAATCAGAAACCTAGCAAGTCAACACAACCCTTAGTTGTGAGTAAGTCAACTCAAGCCCTTAGTACCTGGAATATAGCTATTGATTTTGAACCTAGAATGTAACTCTCTTTTCAATTTTCCTCAAGATAATCAGGTGATTTCATACGACTGTGGTGACAAGGTGGGGAGGGAGCACAATGAACTATAGGTGTTTTGGTGGTAGGTACTATGTAGTAATAATACCTTGAGAGAGCCTATACTTCTAAAACACAAACAACAACAATGTAAGCCAATGTTCCTTTAAAAAAAAAAAAAACAAGGTCTTGGATCATATATAAGGGAGTAAAATTTGGGTCACCTCACCAGATGAGATAATAGTAGAAAAGGGAAAATGGAAGCTGGAATGGTTGGTTACCTGGGCCTTATGCTTGAAAGCTATCCAGCTATCCTCTCTCCTCTTTTTCTTCTTTCCTTATTATCAGAACTATAATTTTGTTGGCCTTTTTCAAGTAATCGTATCTGACAAAGGAGAATAATAACCCTCCTCAATCTAGGAGATAAACCTTGGCTCAGACTTATTCCTCTTGTTAAAGTTATGTTTTAGACTTAGTCAATTCTGGATGACACAGACGAAAAGTGCACTGGTGTGTTTCCAGGAAGGCTTATTCATCTTTAATGAGATACACAAGACTTAGACATGCCTTTTTCTGTCTTAGGCATGACTATCTCCCTCTGGTGACTAGAATGGCAAATGCCATTTAGGGGACCATGAAATGAGCAAACATTAAAAATTGAGCCTATGCACTGAAGATGGTAGAGTAAAACCTTGGTTCTTCTGGCAAAGTCTGCCGGTATTCTCCGATGTTCCTTTCTTTCTTTAGTATCAGGTTCCCTACATCTTAGTTGGGTAAATGATATTTTTATCTATGAAGTAGCACATGGTAAGTGGTATTTGAGTAGAGATGATATGTGCAACTTCTGGGCTGTGCCCTTACAATGGATATATCTGCTTCTTTTCTTGCTTCCTTTCTACCTGACTGGAGTGTGGATGCTAATACCCAAGCTAAAAAAGAAGGAGTCCTCTGGTTAACAGAAACCCCAATTTAAGGGTGGTGTTTGGTTTCCTTGATATCGTGAAGCCATCATATTAGCCCTACATGGTTAATGTTTTGATTATTTCGTGAAAATGAAATAGCTGTAACTTTTAAACCACAATCAAATCTTTATCCTAGCTAATGTAGTCATAATGATGTTGACCATAGAAAAAATCTGTCTTCAAATTGTTATAAATGTCCTTTATGGGTAAGTCATTTGAGTTATAGCCAAGAGCGTTCTAATTGATCAAAGTACTTTTTTAAGATTGCTAGTTATAAAAAAAAAAAAGAATAAGTTGACACATCAACTATTGAGCTATTGAGCTATTGAGAAACTCCTGATTGAGAGAACACTTTTCTTATGATGGAGGAAATGAACATAGTAAATGAACAAAATGGAAAAATGTAATTGAGGGGTATGAGCAAGAATTAATAGTTTTGGAATAACATCCCAGAAAAGTAAAGAAAAGGCTCCATAGCACTAAAGTACAATGGAGTAATGCTTTTTAATGTATTTTTCTAATTTAAAATAAACTTACACTTGCTTTATTGGAGTCAAAGAAATTCTGGCCTCATTAGATGAGTTAGAGAGATTTCCCTCCTCTTCAGTATTGTTGGAAGTTTATAAAGGATGAGTATTAGAACTTCCTTGAAAGTTTTATAGAATTCACCATTGAAACCATGTGTTCCCAGACATCTGTTTTGTGGAAAACTTTTAATTACTGTTTCAATTTCTTTACCAATGATAGAGCTTTTCAGATTTTCTGTTTCTTCCTGATTCAGTCTTAGGAGGTTGTATGATTCTAGGAATTTATGCATGTCTTCTAGGTCATCCAATTTGTTGTGATATGAAGGTTCCTATGTACTTTTTTGTTATGTTGTAATTTCTCTTTCATTTCTGGTTTTATTTAGACTGACTTAGAAAGAGTTTTCTTTTCTTCTAGGAAGGATAATTTGCTAAATATTTGCCAATTTTGTTTATCTTTTTAAAGAACCAGTTCTTGGTTTCATTGATCCAATGAATTTGTTCCTACTCTAATTTTTATTATTTCTTTCTACTGCTCTTTGTCTTTGTTTTGTCTCTTTTTTCTAACTCTTTTAGGTGTAAAAAACTTAGCTTTTAAAAAACAGCCTTATTAATCAATTTATCACTTTAAATTGCATAATTCAGCAATTTTTAGCATATTCACAGAGTTGTGCTTTTGATTTCACAATCAATTTAAAGACATTCATCACTCCAAAAAGAATCCTCAAACTCATTAGTAAACACTACCCAAAGTTTCCTCAGCCTCTCACCCATCCATATACATTGGGTTTCTCATATACATTTTATAATTATAAAATAATTATATAATATGTTATCTTTCACACTGGCTTCTTTCAGGTAGCATGTTCCTAGGTCCATCTATTTTGTAGCATATATCAGTATTTTATTTTTTCTTAATATTTATGTCATATTTTATTTATCAATCTGAAGTTATTTGAAATTTAGGCATCTTCTCCAATTACATAAATACTATTATGAATATTTCTGTATATGTTTTGTGTGTGAACATATATTTATTTTGGGTTCATACCCTATAAGTAGAATTACTAAGCCATAAAGCAGCTGTTGTTACCAGACTGTTGTTACCAGACTGTTTTCCCAAGTGACTGTACCATTTTATATTCCCACCAGCAGTATATAAGCATGGGAACTTCTCTACATCCTCACAAATACTTGCTTTCATCTTTTTCCCCAAATATATTGTTTTTCCCTCTAACTATGTTCATTGAGGTAAAGTTGGTTACAACATTGTATTTGTTTTAGGGGTTATAGGTTCAAATATCTACAAGTTAATGTTTTCATGCCACACCCACCACCAGAGTCTCAATAATCTTCCACCATGCTTTGTTGTACCTTCTCTCCTATCCCACCACCCTCCTTGTCTCAGTTTTGGAGTCAGATATCAAGAGCTTATTATTGGTTTATTTTTTTCTCTATTTTGTATGTAAGTGAAACCTCCAGAAGTTGTGTTTTTCTGTTTGACTCATTTTGCTTAGTATTAAACTTCAATTGCATCCACGTTGTTGCAAGTGGCAAGAGTTCATCTTTTTAGTAGCTGCATATGATCTCCTTTTTTCTGTCTGTGATACCATACTTTTCTGATCCAACTACTGCTCTGTCTTTTTTATCATAATCATCCTACCAGATATGTAGTGATATCTCATTGTAGTTTTTAACTTACATCTTCCTAGCAACTAAACATGCTAGTCATCTTTCATGTACTTTTTGTCCATTTGTGCGTCTACTCAGATAATTTGCTCACTAAAAAAAAAAAAAATGAGTTAATTGTATTTTTATTTATCATACTGATAGCTTCAAATTTCAATTAAATACCAAAGGTTCATTTTATCCTTTCCTTTTTCTATAATATGACTATCTCCAACAGTGAGAAATCTGACTTTCAAGGACATATATTTATTCAGTGCACCTATAAAGTGATTTTGGAATTACTAGCTTGTATATGTCTTGGGAGCAAACACATTATGAACTAGAAAGTATACTTTATAATTAAAATATTGTTTTTTAAAGGTGTTCAGTTTAGCTCTTTTTCTCTCATACCCATCAGTGGAGTTTTGTTGTTTGCCTGTAATATATTTGGGTTCAGTTCTTTCTTTTTAAATATATTTGTAATTCCATTATAAATTCCTTCCATGTCTGTTTTGATTTTAACTATTTACTTATTTTGGAGAATGTGAAACATTACTATAGTTCTAAGAGTCAGAGCTCTACAAAAATGTCTCACTTAGCGAAGCTTTAGTTCTTATCCCTGTCTTGTCCCCATTCTCTTATCACTTTCCACTCATGTCCTGTAGGTAATCATTTGTTTCTGGTTTATCCTTCCTATATTTCTTTTGCACAGATAAATTGATACTTTTTTTTTTTGTCCTTTTCTTTCTTGCAGGAATGCTAAAGTATTTGGTGTTTGGGGATTTTTGTTGTTCTTATTCCATTTACCATTGTATTCTGGAAATCAGTCTTCTCCGTGTTCTTTTTTACAGATGCCTCACATTCCATTGTGTATGTGTGTTATAATACATTTAATAGTTTTCCTTTTTATTTCTTATTTAGGTAGGTTATTTCCAATATTTTCCAAATATAAAAGTGCTAAAACAAATAGCCTTGTGTATTTTCATACTGATGGAGGCATTTTTATAGATTAAACTTACAGTTTTAGGAAATAAATATTTCTGAAAATGTCCATGAAGAGTTTAAAATCATTTTATTTCAGCCAACAATGATCACATTGCTCAACAGATCTTTTTTTCTGAATTCCTTTTCTCATTATGAGGAGCCAAAGATTCTTGGAGAAGTGGCTTATTCTTGAGCAGCAAGGGAAATACAAGAGAATGTGAAACATTTTATCATGCCAGAGAATAAGGAAGTGCTCAAAGACAAATACATGTTTGTCTTAACAAAGGACATGTTAAAAGGACACAAGTGTTGACTTAAAAGGGCTCCCATTTTAAAAGGCCAGATTTTGAGCAATTTGGTCTTTAGAAAGAATAATGATGGTTTAAACAATCTTAATTTTTTTTTTAGATTTCATGATTCCGTAATGGTACTCAACAAACAAATGTGGGAGGTGGGGTGTCAACTACTAACTATAAAACAAATAGCATAATTATTTAAAAACTACCGTTTAAAGATCACTAATATAAAATTGCAGCAAGATGCTAAAAACCATTGGATGAAAAGTTCTCATCAAGATAGTCACACAGTGTCACAGTATAATCCCACAGATTACTTCTTAATTAAAAGTGTTTTTCCAAAACACTTTTCATTTTCAGTTAAGAGTAGATATTAAATTATATAGCAATTTTTGGTGGTATCTACTACACACTTTTAATCTTTTAAATTTATATCTATTTTACATCGTTGTTCATTTTTGTACAGTATTTGCTTTCTCAGATGTAGTCCCCATAAAATTTCCACCACCAATTCACCATCGCCATAGTCTCTTGTGCTCTTTCCTCCTCTGTTTTGATCCCTCTTACTCCCCGCCCCCTGCAGAATGTCTCTGATTTATAGTTGGCTGTTAATTTTGCATTTTTTTCCCTGATCCCTTATTTGGTTACCCTGTATTCCTCCTGTAAGTGAAATCATCTTTCTGACTTATTTCACTGGGCATTCCAGCTCCATCCATATAGCTGTGAATGGCATGAGTTTATCTTTTTTTGATTGCTGAATAATAGTCCAATTATTGGTTGTATATGTACTACATCTTCTGGATCCAGTCATCTTATTTTGGGGCATTTGGGTTGTTTCCATATCTTACCTACTGTAAATAGTTCTGCAATAAACATAGGGTGAATTAATGTTTTTGTATCCTTTGGGTAGATTCCTAGAAATGGAATTGCTGGCTTATATGGAAGCTCCAGTTTAGTAGTTTGAGGAACTTCCACACAGCTTTCCTTAGTGGTTGGACCAGTTTGTATTCCCACTGGCAATGTAGGGGAGTTCCTTTTTCTCCAAATCTTCACCAACACTTGTTGCTAGTTATTTTACTATGTGCCATTCTCATTGGTGTAAGGTGGTAACTCATTGTGGTTTTGATTTGCATTTCCCTGACTATAAGTGATGAACATTTTTTCATATACCTGTTGGCCATTTGCATTTCTTACTTGGAGAAATGTCTTTAGCTCTTCTGCCCGTTTTACACTCTTTTTTTAGACTGGAGTGTGAGCTAAAAATTATAGTAAGTAAATATAGGAAGAGCAATACACACTCTTTTTGTTGTATAAATTTGGCTGATAGGACCACAGGTAAGATAATTCCTGTGATCCTATGTTGTATCTTTAATGTTTGGAGAATGCAACATTGTGGAACACAGTCTCCTTTCAAACTATAATAAAAACATGGCTCACCATGTTTACAGCTCTTAGGTTACTAGAAACACTAATTGAAATATGGGATGCATAAGATTTGGCCATGGTGAATGAACTTATATTTGACACGTTAATAGGAAAACAAGGTGAAGATGATCTCAGTTATAATTCACCTCTGGTATGATGATTCTCTTTATGTAAACTTAAGACTAAAGACTAGAAGTTAAGACTAGAGATACCCTAAATTTGATATATTATTAACATGAGGTCAATCCTATCTGAAAGCTATCTTAACAAGTTAAATAGAACAGAGAGAAGTTGATGAGGAAAAAGCAGAGGTCATGGATCAGGCAAGTAAGAGGTAAACAATCTTCCAGGCAGAACTGATTGGTATAGTATGGGCAACAGCCAATTGCGTGAAGAATGGGATGATGTATCTTGAGGGTCAACTAACATGAAGGGACAGTATTACTGAAACAGGAGTCTACAGGACTACAAGGCAAGAGCTGAGATGGAAGTATGGAACAGCCACCCACCTGCCTGGACTCTGAGACTAGAGAACCACCAAAAAACCCCAAAGCCAAAATCCAAAACCAAGGGCTATGGCAATACAATGTCCACATAATAGGGGCCTGAGAGCTACATCATAACAAAGGACAGTGCCCCATAAGTAGACAGGTCACTGTTTGTGGGAAACAAAGGGCTTACTATATCCACAAGTGACTAGCTATCTCACCCAGATAGCATCAGTGATGGTTGCCACCTGTCACCAGGAGTGCTGAACAGCACTGGTCAGTAGTGATGGTCACTACTGGTCCCTCAAAGGTGGTGTCAAGCGACATCCATTGTTTAACAGCTCTTTGTGAGTTGTTGGGTTATACCAACAAGGAACAGGCCCAGGGTCTTTGGTGCTCCTTTCAGGCAATGCTCCTGACAGAAGTCTTCAGATTCTCTTCCCCACCTGGGAGGTTGGCTGCTAAATGCTACTTTTCCTCTTTCTTCAGAGGCCAGAAATGGAGTCTTCCCCTTTTTTCTTCTTCCTTCAGAGCCAGGAGCCATCTTCTTTTCTTCAAGGGCTGGCATCTTCTCTCCTCGTGGTGGGCTAGTATAGTCTCTCCTTTAGCTCTCTCTGATCCTGGTTTATATTCTCTTTCAGGTTACCCCCCACACAAGTCTGACTGGACCATTTTTCAATCGCGTGACTGGTTGGGCCATTTAACACCAATTAGCTTATAGGTCACTCCTGATTGGTCCATTACAGATCCAGAAGTATACTGTTCCATAAAAGGTCTCTGAAGAGCAACTGCCACAACTGACAAAATGGCAGTTGCTGGCTCTAGGACCAACTGCCACAACTGACTTGTGCTGGAGGATCAGGGTAAAAGAACACCACTGCTGCTGCTGCTTCTGGCCCCCACCGCTGAGGTAGATGGGTTCCGGTAACATTTCTAGAACACTAAAAACTAAATTTGGAGATGGAAAGAAACCAGCTTGGAAGGAAGAAATCGAAAATATTTCTTAAAGTACTTATTGCCTTTGCATTCTATTCACAATCATCTACAACCTTTGTGGCTGTCAAGTCTCACACAGATTAGGTAGTTGACTTCATGTCAAAAATTTGCCATTCTGACTCCTGATTTTATCTTGGCAAAGGCAGTGGGAAATTTTGCTTACTAGATATTTAGTTACAGACTTTGACTAATCTAGTTGACATTTTTTATCTTCTTGATCTAAATTCTATACACTAATTTTTAAAAACAGGCCTGTTCAATATAAGGGTACATAAACCTGAAGCCGTCTTTACTATTATGACCATGCTTTTAAATAGAGTAAAGAATAACTAGTAGATAAATGCAGGTTATTTAACTTCTTTGGCTATCTAAAGTGTTTACAAGTGTGTTTGTACTAATGCTTTCACTGTTCTAGGAAACAGATATTTAAACAGTCAGAATAATTCAGTATGTTGGTTTATGATTTCTGTGACTTATAATGCTTTAAATTCTTTGAGAGTATAAGAGGGTGTTGTTTTGTGTGTGTGTGTGTGTTCTATTGGAAATATTGCAGTACATCGTCTGTCACTGTCTTCACACTCTGGAGGTGGGCTGAGGTAGGGAGGGTGTGACGCTGATATTTGTGTGAACTCAGGTTTGTGATGCTGAGCTTGGTTCATCTGCTTTCTCCTCCCTTCTCCTCCCCACTCCTTCCCACCAGCGCCACAGCAACATCCTCCTAGTCTGAGCGCAGGGCTCCTATCGCGGGCACAGAGCCTCCCACCGCCCGCAGCCTGCGGCCAGGGAGAAGAGCGAGCGCAGTGACAGCGCTTCTTCGACATCAGTCCCTGGACCACCATGGCCAAGAACCGCAAGGACAGAAACAGTTGGGGTGAGTAGCAATGGTGATTTCTGAAGCCTGCACGGGCACTGGCCTTCGGCTTTCTGCTTCTGGAGATGCAGAAGGCCAAGGCTACCCGGCACCAGCCTCCAGGACTGGGAGACCCGCCACAGCCAAGCTACCGTGGGGCGGGAGGAACCATGGCCGAGCCAGACCCGCGTAACCGGAATCGCGCTGTAGGGCTAGGGCTGCAGCTTTACCAAGGCCACAGCCTCCAGTTTCGGTTCACCCATTGCCAATCCCCACCCCCACCGCCAAACCCCCGATTCCTCCTCTTGCCAGCATTTGGACAGCACCCACTGTTCCTCTCCTTCCTTTAGCGAAAGATTGCCCAGAAGGTGATGGGGATGGGCAAGGGGTGGTTGTTATCCGGCCTAGAGGGCCAGGGGCAGGGCTTCCAACCCTTGCGTCCGCTGGAGCTGAATTCGCCAGCCCGGCAGGGCGCGGGCTTCTGCAGGCTGGCTGCGCGAGGGAACAATGAGGCGGTGCGCGCCCGGCGGGTTCAGAGCGTTGCGCCCAGGATAATTCGGGAAAAGGAACGCTGGTTTGGGAATCCCCCACGCTGCAGTAATCGTTCACATTTGGGAGTTGGGTGGGCAATATGGGAAGGAGGGAAGCAAAGTTGTGGCTTTCAACCTTCTCCACCCTGCCCTGTCATCCCATTCAGACCAGCCGGAAGGGTGGCTTTGTTCTTTGATTTTACCTTTTGGAGATATTGGGCTCATGATTCAGCACCAGGCTGAGGGGAGGGGAGGGAGAAGCTAGGCCCAGTGGGTTCACGTCGCGAGTGGGTGGGCGGCGCTCACGCAGGCGGAGAAGAGGAGCGCAGTGATGCGGGAGATATCGCGGCCCCACCCGCTCTGCTGCTCCTGCCTAGGCTCAGGATCCGAGTGTGGGCAGGTCCGGCTTCTTTTTACCGCCTTGGCAACTCCCAATTTCTTCTAGTCATTTTGTTTTAAACTCACTGATGTCTTATGAACTAAAGCCCTCTGGGGAATTTTATTAGCTAAACCAGAGCTGAGCTCAGACCACTGTGACTTTATAGTTAGAAAAATACCTTGTTCTATAGCTTTAAATTATGTGGAAGGTTTGTATCCACTAGGAGTTTGGAGCTGCTTGATTTTCTTCAGTGTTTGAGGGAGAACTCTTTTATAACTCTCTGTTGTAAGAGATTAAGAGATGTAAATTTAAATTGGTTAGTTTGGGTTACATTTATCAAAGATCATATTTCTCCTTGTCTGTCTTGGTTGTCACAAAAACAACTGAACCCCCAGTAGGCAAGGTGTACGTTTGCCAGATTGTCCTAAGTCTGCAATAGGTTCAGGGAGTTGAACCAGGGAGGTGTCCAGTAAGTTGTGTTTAAGAGAAAGTTATTTAATTTTCTGAGATCACTAAACCCCAAATTGATCTTGCAATAAGATCAATTTCTTTGTTTCTTCTAAAATATGTAGTAAAGTTTTTCAGAGTATTCCCTTCCCCTTGGCTCTTTGTGTATCCAGTCCTTCAACATTCACACTTATATTATGTTCAAATCAATATTGGTCTTGGTCTCTGAGTGTTTTCTCTAACACAGACTGTTAAGAGATAGTCTTGTGAAAATTTACTATGAGGAATCAAATTTTCTCCTTCGTGGGGCCTTCAATCATTTTTCTACAATATTTCCTCTGCTTACAGTTTTTTTTTTTTGAGATTTATATTTTTATGCTTACAGAACTGAGGTACAGGCCAGAGGTGGGGAAGGTGAGAGGATTCACCAGAGACAGAGTGGGGAGCAGAACAGGCAGATTTACTGAAGTACACTGTTGAGAAGAACAGCAGACAGGTCAGGAGAGGTCTGCCACACCATGTAGGTCAGCTCCCTGGCTGGGAATTGAAGTCATGATGCAATGGCTTCCGTGAGCTTCCTAATGCGGTGCTTTAACCCATTGTACCATTAGGGAGAGCCCTGCTTACAGTTTTTTAATGAGTGGGTGGTGCTCTCTCTCCTTCTCTGCAATGTGTGTCTCAGATGGGATTTGTATATACCAGGAACTTACAAAAATGCAGATTCCTAGGTCTCCCAGCCAGAGATGAATTCATAAGTCTGAAATGGGGCCTAGGAATCTGCCTTTTAGTTATCACTGGAAGTGATTGAAAAGCAGGTGGTCTTTGCATGTTACTTTCAGAAACACCATGTTAGTCATTTATATTTGCTAGAAACATGTTCCAGATAGTTTGCACAGACATCAGAAAGAGAATTTTAACTCACAAGGCAGGGACATATTAGAGACTCCATGTATTCACTGGAAATTCTCACAAAAAAAGGAATAGCAGAATTGTGGAACTGAATCTTGATGCATTATAGAAATGTTTTACTACTCAGATTTTCCTTCGCCATAAAGTATACATGAGATAAATGATTTACAAAATGTAGTGTATGGATCAGAAGATAGAGGGTTTTGGCAAAGATGTTAATCATAGCTGTCCTGATCCCCTTCTAATACCAGCATCTAGTACAATGTCTAACATAGAGTAGGTATTTAATAATAGTAACAGCTAATAACATTGTTGAATGAATATCCTGAGAAAGGTACTGTAATCCTCATTTTACATATTAAAAGATATAGCTCCCAAATATTAGAGATCAGATTAACATTAGATTCCTTTATCTTTACCACTAAGCTATACTCCCTATGTTGAATGAATATCTCCTGCCTTATTAAAACTAAATTTTCCAGAAATAGTCACATGCATTATTGCATCTGTTCTTAAGTATCTTAAATTTGGAGGACATGTTATTCCTGTTTTACAAATGAAAAAAGAAGTCTCAGGTAGGTTAACTATTTAGGCAAAAGTCACATATTTAGTAAGCTAGAGGACTTAGTGTTGTCTTCTAGTTCATTTTCTTCTTCTTTTTTTTAAAGATTTATTTATGCATATAAGAACTGGGGTATAAGCCAGAGGTGTGGGGAGCAAGAGGATTCACCAGAGACAGAGTGGAGAGCAGAACAGGAAGATCTACTGAAATCCACTGCTGAGGGGAGCAGCAGGCTAGACAGAAGAGGTCTACTGCACCATGTGGGTTATCTCCCTGGTCAGGGATCGAACTCATGCTGCAGTGACTGTGGATAGCTTCATAGTGCTGCAACTTAACCCACTGTACCACCAGGGAGGCCCAAGTTCATTTTGTACTACATGATGTTGTATAATATTTCTATAGGATAATGAGGTTTTGTATAAGAATAATAAAATAGGCCTTGAGAAGTCAGAATTTTTCCTGTATTTTTTAAGTAATTTTTAAGTATTTAAAATTATTCAGTGAGAAAAAAAACAGGTAATTATGTATAAAGGAAGACAGAGCTAAATAATTTTTAAAAACAAGTTAGAATAAAAGGGCTGAGGGCAAAAGCATACTACCCAGAATTGGAAAATATGGACTTCCCAAGAAAGAGAAATTTACAAAGTTTTTACAGGAGACCTAAAATTCAGATAAGGATCCTGTAGGACCATATAATAGTTATTACTTTTATCTGAGTGGTCAGAGACTTGTTAGGTTCCACAAGGATAAAGGGAACTAGAAACATCTTTGGTGACCCCCAGAACTGGGAATGCATTTGAGGATAAGATCTAGAGATACACTGGGAAACAGTCCTGTGAGTAAAAATGGGATTCTTACCACCTGACCCTAACTTACAATGAACTAGAGTTTGAATAAATTTAAAAAATGTTAATTCTTCAAAGGTAGCATAATTATCCTTATTTTAACACACAAGGAATCTGCGATGCAAAGAACCTAAGTAATTTGTCAAAGGTTCCATAATTTATAAGTTATAGATCTAGGCTCTAACTAGGATTATTTGTTTCTTCAGTCCGTGTAATGAAAAGGAACTAAAGTAGCATACCAAAATGTGCCCCAAAAAGCCTTCCTAGATTTAACTTTGTATAAGAAATCAGTGCTCTATAAACTTGGTCAGCTGGAAATCAATGCTCTGTAAACTTGATCAAACTTGTGCTTGTGTGGAAATAAAGGGGACAGATGAATGTCAGAGAGAGTAGCCTAGAAAGCTGTCTTTCAGTACTGGGCTTAAAACTCAAGTATTATCAGAAATCAAGCAGACAAACTTTTTTTATTTGTCTTTGTTACTTATAGTTGCTTAAACACTTGGGATTCCACCTGGGAATTTTTCTGTAATGTCACAGAAACAGTGGTGTTACTGTGGAAAAATAATGTTTGCACCAAACTGTCATGTTTTCCTGCCATCTCTCTTTTATTTATTTTTTAAAGATTTATTTATTTATTCATACAGAACTGGAGTATAGGCCAGAGATGGTGAGAGGATTCATCAGTGACAGAGTGGGGAGCAGAACAGGCAGATGGACGAAGTACACTGCTGAGAGGAGCAGTGGGCTGGTTAGGAGAGGTCTGCCGTGCCATGTGGTCACCTCTGGGGCAGACAGGGATCAAACTCATGCAGAAGTGGCTTTTAGCTTCTTAGTGCAGTGCTTTAACCCGCTGCACCTCTTTTATTTTATTTTTTAAGATTTAAAAAAATTGATGCATACGGAACTGGAGTACAGGCGAGAGGTGTAGGGGCAGTGAAAGGATTCATCAGAGACAGAGTGGAGAGAACAGGTAGATTGACGGAAGTATGCTGCTGAGGGGAGCAGTGGACAGATCGTGGTTCAGCTTCCTGGCTGGGGATCAAACTCTAGCTGAGGTGGCTGTGACTAGCTTCCTAGTGCTATGCTTTAACCCCTTTTACTACCAGGGAGGGCCTCCTCTCTCTTTTAAAGAAAAAGAATTGTCTAAGCTTTTTATCTGCCTCTTTTTCTAAACATCTTTATCTATTTAGCTCTCTTTTTCTTTTCTATTTACTTAATTTTTATGCATCTCTATTTTTACTTCTTTCTTGTATTTTTATTTCATTTGGTATTCTCTTTTTAACTTAAAAGAGAGCTTATTAAATTCACCTTGTTTTTTTTTTCTAATATATGGATTTAGGACCATAAGTTTTCTCTAAATATTAATTTTCTGGCTCCTTTATATGTTACTATATAATAGATTCATCCTCACCAGTTTTAGTATTTTGAATACTAAATATGTTAAATACCACAGTGATTTTTTCCTTTACCCATAAATATACAGACACTATGGATTTCTCCAAATTACATTTTTATGAGTGATTTCATACTTAATTTTATTCTTGTCACTATAGATGTTGAATAGAAGCACTATTTTCTATATTTTGTAAATGTTCTATATCTGTACTGGCCAATGTGGAGGACAACTTGAATTATAACTAATAACAATGATGACCAAACACTTGGTTTTATTTAAACAGCTAAATGTGACTAGTGGCTACAATCTTAGAGGGCATTTCATGCTTACAGACTACCCATTCTTTGAATTTTTTTGAAACTTGCTTTATGCCCTAGCTCATGTTTATTTTTTTATTAATATTCCATATAAGCTTTGAAGAGCACTTTGCTTTCTAGTTTTTTAATGTAGTGCACTGTATATATTTATTAGCACAAGTTTATTAATTGTATTGTTCAGAGTTTTCACACTCTTGCTGACTTTTGGACCACTTAATGTATCACACACTGAGGGTTCATAGATATTTTTAAATTTTGAGATATCTTAAAATGTGGCAGTCGGTTTGTTTATTTATCCTCAACCTTCTGTCAAGCTTGTTTATAGAATGTTTGACTGTGTCGTTAGGTACATACAAATGTGGACTTATTATATCCTTCTGATTAATTGAACCTTTTTATTTTTATGTAGTAAGTCTCTTTATCTCGAATAATGCTTTCTTTACCCCAAGTCTGTTTCTTATTATGTTAAATAGATGCTTCATACTTCTTTTTCTGATTTAGTTTAACTACTGAGCAGGAGTGGCTGGGGTACTGATGCTGACTGCTCTCCACAAAGTAAGTCAGTGTCCATCTGATTATTGAGAATCCTTCTGCAGTGAGTGCCCTGTGTTGAACTTTCATTGGCACCAAATGTAAAATTTATACTTTATGCCCACTTCAAAGGTCCATTCACATAGTTCTTCAAAGTACCACATCATTCAGCCAAAATGTTAGCTACTGTCCATGAGTTGATGCAATTCTCTGTCTTTGACATGCACTGCGAGTCTCATGAATATACCTATTCCCTATCCTGTTAAAAGACAGTAAAGATTTCTCCTTTGCTCTCTCTTCCAAATGTGTACATTCTTTTCTACATTTCCAGTCTGCAACATGAAAGAGCTTAGAATGGTAGAGACAAGCCTGAGCATCACATAGACAATATTTAGCACAAAAATAAACTACTTGTTCCCTAATAGCTGAGCTAAGAATGATTAAAGGACTAGAAAGTTCCTTAGAAACTAAACACTTCTAAAACTGACTTTTCTCAAATATACTGTAAGCATATGTATATATGTTTGTTTTCCTTAATGGGAATTACACCTCCATCTGCTTTTTTTCATAAATTATGTGAACATGTTTTCTTATTATTAGGTATTTTTCCATTACATGATTTCAGATAGTTCCATATTTTGCATAATGTAGCTGCAACATAATTTATTTACAGTATTCTGCAGTTAGGTATTTTGATTATTTCCAGTTTGTTGGCATAAAAAATGTTGTAATGATTCTTTATGTATATAAACACATACGTAATATACTGATAATTTTCTTTGGCTAATTCCTAGAACCAGAATTATATTCTGTCATGAAGAGCATTTTTTAAACATTTTTCAATGTTTTCAATTTTGAGTGTGTTTATATATCAATATATATGTATACTTTTTAAGTTTTTTTACACTCGAGAGTCAAAAAGTTGTCTCCTTTTAATTAGCATTTTAAACTATTACCAAGACTGAACTTTACTCCATATGTCTGTTAACCACTAATATTCTTCTCTTGTTCTATCAGTTACACTTATATTTCTATTCAAGTCTTTTCACACACATACACACATGCATTCAAACATTCATATATACATGACCTTAATCATCATGGCATTTTTATTTCAGAGGCACCACTAAAAAGTTTCTCTAATACTTTTGGATTGAATAAAAATAGGTTGTTAAATGATTTATTTGTTTGTTCTAAGACTCTGAAGTTGTTGGATCTGAATTATTGTTTTTAATCTCCGTCAAGCATTGTTAACACCTAAGTGACCTGAGGATATGCACTATACCTGAGATCTGTTAGGTATAATCATTTCATTATAACATGTCTCTGTTCTTGCTTGAATATCCTTATTTATTTATGCATATAAGCATTGGGGTATAGGCCAGAGGTGCAGTGGGTGGGGATGAGAGGACTCACGAGGGACAGAGTGGGGAGTAGAACAGGCAGATTGACTGAAATGCACTGCTGAAGGAAGCAGTGGGCAAGACAGGAGAGGTCTGCTGTTCCATGTGGGTCAGCGCCCTGCTCAGAGATTGAAATGCTGCAGATAGCTTGATAGTGCTGAGACTTAATCATTTGTGCCACCAGGGAGGCCTTCTTGCTCAAACATTCTTAAAGCTTATTTTTATGAATTAATATTTTGTTTCCTCAAACTGCCTTTGTCCTTTTATGTATTAACCCTCTTTGCTATTATTTTAGAAGTCATTCTTGATTTCTCAGACAACAGGTTTTCTTTTTCTGTGATTCTCTTCAAACTCTCCATTAGAGATACACTAGTTTAGAAAAGCATTTTACTTTTAATTATAGCTGCTAAGAGACAGTTTCCTAGGTGTTGTATTTTTTGTAATGACTCAAATGTGTTTAGAATTCATCATTGTATGGGGTTTAATTTTTGCTGGAAAGATGAAGTATAGATTTTTTTTAATGTTTAAAATTTAAAAAATTAGAAATATACTCCCATGGCATTTCCAGTATGTTAAAATGATTAATCTTCACATTTAAAATTTTTGGATTCCCTTTCAACATATCTGAACTCAGTAGCGTGGCTATCTTCTCAGCTTATCTAATGCCTTAAAGCTGTTTCTTAGTCCCATTCTCTGTAGCCAGTGTAGCCGTTCCATCCCTTCCTCCCTGTTTCCACCACTGACTTCTAGAATCATGATCCAATTGTCTCATCTCACTTTTCAGCAAATTCAGGAGAATCACTGGAGATGAAGTTAATAATGAAATTCTCAGAGGATGTGAGACTTGAACCACTCCTTGAAGTGTGTCAGATTTTGATGGACAGTGTTTGTTGCCAATACAACAGATTCCATCACATAAATTGATTAGAAATCACATGAAATTGATTAGAATCAGAACTGGGGGTTCTGATTAGCATAGTAATAAAACCCTTTAGAGAAACATTTATTTCTTAAATCAGGACAAAAGATTTCTTGTAGAAATGACCTAATATTTTTTAAATGTTAGTATTCTATGATAATATATCCTGTTGAAATCTGATATCTTTTTCTTCCCCAACTTTATTGAGAAACAGTTGACATACATCACTGTGTAAGTTTAAAGCTTATAGCATCATGGTTTATGTATGTTATGAATGATTACCACAGTAAGATTCATATTCTCATATAGACACAATAAAAAGAAAAATTCCCACTCACGCAAATTCCTAGGATTTACTTGATAGCTTCCTTACATTGCATACACAATGTTAGAGAGCCATCCCTAGTATTTATCTTATAAATTTACACTTTTAAGCACTGCTTCCAATCCCAACTCCCACTCTCCATCCTTCACTGCAGGACCACAAATCTAACCTCTTTTTAAGTGAGGTGATATGTGTGTTTAATATTTCACACATCATATAGTAAGGTCATACAATATTTGTCTTTTTCTCTCTGACTTATTTCATTTAATGTAATGCCTTCAAAAACCATCCACATTGTCACAGATGGTAGGATTTCTCATTTTTAATGACTGAATAATATACCCATGTATATACCATGACCTCTATATCCATAGTTCTTCATTGAGAACAGTTTGTTCCTAAGTCTTGACTATTGTAAATAATGCTACTATGACTACAGGAGTACAGATATCTTTTTAAGTTAGTGTTTTTGTCTCCTTTGGATATATTCCCAGGAGTGGAATTGCTGAATCATAGTAGTAATTCTACTTTTAACTTTTTGAGGATCCTCCATACTGCTACCCATACTGTCTGTGCCAATTTACAATCCCACTATCAGTGCACAAGTGTTCCCTTTTCTCCAAATCTATCCCCGCATTTATTATCTCTTGTATTTTTTGGGAATGGCTGTTCGAACAGGTGAGAGGTGATTATCTTGTTGTGATTTTCATTTGCATTTTTCTGAAGACTACACATGTTGAGCATCTTTTCAAGTACCTATTAGTCTTTTGTTTATCTCCTTTGGAGAAATATCTAATTGGGTCCTTTTCCCATTAAAAAAATACTATTTTATAATGAGTTGTGTGAGTTCATTATATATTTTGAATATTACCCCTCTTATCAGATACATGGTTTGCAAATACTGTATTTTTCCCCATTCCATAGGTTGTCTTTCACTTTTTAAATGGTTTCTTTTACTGTCCAGTGATTTTTAGCATAACATAGTCATACTTGTTTATTTTGTATTGTGTTGCTTGTACTTTGTGCCATATTCAAAGAATTATTACCAGACCCATGTCAGTGAGCTTTGCTCCTATGTTTTCTTCCATGATTTTCATGGTTTCAGATCTTAAAGTTGTCACTAATCCACTGTGAGTTAATTTTTATGATTGCTGAAATATATGGATCTAGTTTTATTATACATGTTAATATTCTTATCATTCATGGAGTGACTGTCTCTTTCTTTAAAGAATATTCTTGAATTCCTTGACAAATAATACTTGACTATATCTTAATTTATCAGGGATATTGATGTCTAGTCTTCTTCCCTAGTAATTTCCTCTCCTGATTTTAACATCAGAGTAATGCTGGTATTATAAAATGAGTGTTCCTTTATCTTCAGTTTTTGGGAAGAGTTTAAAAAACATTATTGTTAAGTCTTCTTTAACTGCTTGGTAAAATTCATTACTGAAGATCCTGGGCTTTTCTTCATTGGGAAATTTTTGATTAGTGATTCAATCTTGGTATTAGTAATTTATATATTCAGTATTTCTATTTCTTCCCAGTTCAGTTTTGGTGTGCTTCTAAGAGTTTTTCTCTTTCTTCCAGATTATTGGCATATAGTTGTTCATGTCACTTTGAATTATTTGGCATTAGTTGTAGTGTCTTACTTTTCACTTATGATTTATGTTGCTTTAGTTCCTTTCTCGTTTTTTCTCTGATTAATGGTTTGCCAATTTTGTTTGTCTTTTCAAAGAAACAACTTAATTTGGTTAATGTCTTCTATTGTTGTTCTGTTCCCTGACTCACATATTCCTTCCTAGTCTTTTATTATTTTCTTTCTTCTGCTAACTTTGAGCTGAGAATTTTCTTCTTTAAGGTAGTTCATTTGAAAGCTTCCTTCCTGCTTTTGCTATATCCCATAAGTTTTTGTATGTTGTAGCTCGATTTTATCTCAAGAAATTATTTTATTTCACCTTTTACTCTTCAAAACATTGGTTGTTACCAACAGTGTTGTTTAATTTCTATATGCTCATGTGTTTTCCAGTTTTCCTCTTATTATTGATTTCTAGCTTTATATCATTCTGGTGATAGAAGATACTTGACAATTCAGTCTACCTGAATTTGTTTGGAGGTGTCTAAAAATATTCATGTTTTCTAGAGAAAAATGTACATTCTGCTGTTGTTGGCTAGAATGGGCTATATGTATATATCAGGTCTCTGTTTTGTCTACAGAGTTGTTCAAATCCACTATTTCCTATTTATTCTCTGTCAGGATTATCTATCCAATGTTGAGAGTGGGGTATTAAATTCCCAACTATTTTTGTATCTGTATTTACTTCTCCATTTAGTTTTTGCTTTATATATTTTGGTGCTTTGTTGTTGAGTTCATAAATACTTATATTTGTTTTATCTTCTTGAAGTACTCACCCTTTATTATATAATCACTTTCTTTGTCTTTTTTTTTTAACCACTTTTAAAGTAAGTACAACTAACTAGCCCTACCTTTTATGCTTCCTAAAGGTAATTTACCATTCCCTTTCACATTCCTTCACTTTTGGTCTACCTGTGCCTTTTTTTAGCCACTTAGAGGCATAATATTATTGGCCCACTTCCTCCCCCCATCTACTACTCAGTAATTCTTTTTTTTAAAGATTTATTTATTTATGCACACAGAACTGGGGTACAGGCCAGAGGTGCTGGGGCAGTGAGAGGATTCACCAGAGACAGAGTGGGGAGCAGAACAGGCAGATGGATGAAGTACACTGCTGAGGGGAGCAGTGGGTGGGTCAGGAGAGGTCTGCCGCACCATGTGAATCTCCTCTGGGGTGGGATGGAACTCATGCTGAAGTGGTTTTAGTTTCTTAGTGTTGTGCTTTAACCCACTGTGCCACTGGGGAGGGCCAATTCTGTCTTTTAATCGGAAACTTTACTGTGCATTTAAAGTAATTATTGATCGGTAATGAATTACTGTTGCTATTTTCTTAAGTATATTCTGGCTGTTTGATATATCTATATATCAAATATATACACACACACATATAGATATAATTCTCTCTTTGTGAGCCATACATTTATATAATTTATTCTAAAATGCTAACCCCCATCTGGTTTGCTTCTGATTTGCTTCCTGTTGCTTCTTCTTTTAAAGGTTTGCATAGTGCTCAAATGTTTAGCAGAATATATTTAAGGAATCTGGTGGTAAAGAAACTTGGTATGTCTTATACAGGATATTTGGATTATTTTAAAGCAAAATAATATTTATGGCTTAGATATAACATTGTAAATAATGAATCAAGCACCTAACATCTGTTCTTATTACTATGTATGCATCCAATACTTTTACAGTTATTTTCTATTAAATTCTTATGACTAACTATTGAGCATCTCTTATGTGTTTCAAGAAAAACAAATGGTTTCAAGAAAACAAATATGAATAAGACAGTGTCTGTTTTCCAGCTTTTTAAAAATAGCATTATTGAGATATATAACATATAATAGCATTTATCCATTTAAATTCTGAAGTAGAATGTTTTTAGTATATTGAGAATTATGCATTTATCATCTCTATTTTAGAATTCTTTAAGATTTATTTATTCATGCATGCAAGAACTGGGGAACAGGCCAGAGATGTGGGGAGCAAGAGGATCCACCAGAGACAGAGTAGTGAGCAGAACAAGTAGATCAAGTGAAATACATTGCTGAGGACAGCAGTGAGTGAGACAGGAAAGGTCTGCTATACTATGTGGGTCACCTCCCTGGTCAGGGCTCAAACTCATGCTGCAGTGGCTGTTGATAGTGTTATAGTGCTAAGACTTAACCCCTTGTGCCACCAAGGGTGTTTTTTAGATGTTTGAGAATTGAGAGGTAAATAGATATTTCCTGGTATTTTGATACAATTGACTGATTTAATCACTATTTTATTCAACAGGTGGGCTTTCAGAAAAAACATATGAATGGAGCTCAGAAGAGGAAGAACCTGTGAAAAAGGCAGGACCAGTCCAAGTCCTTATTGTTAAAGACGACCATTCCTTTGAGTTAGATGAAGCAGCACTAAATCGGATCCTTCTCTCAGAAGCTGTCAGGGATAAGGAGGTTGTAGCTGTGTCTGTTGCTGGAGCATTTAGAAAAGGAAAATCATTCCTAATGGACTTCATGTTGAGATACATGTACAACCAGGTATGTGAGAGATGCTTTAAAAAGTTGTCTTGTTCCTGTGCCTCTCTCACTTTTCATTTAGTAGTTCCCAGTATTTTCATTTTTACTTTTATGTATCCCAAATATGAACTAATTAAAAAATACTATGATACAGCCATTCCATTTTCAGTCTTCGGACTCCAAACAACAGATTACTCCAAACAGAGATTACTTTTATCTGAAGCCACTTTACTCCATTTCCTTTAATACAGACCTTAATTTTTTCACTCTTTAGGAAATACACATGACACAGAAATATCTTTATAAACTTGTTACAAAGCTTAAAATATCAATTTTTTTTGTCTTAACTTTTTTATGATCATTTTTCTCCAAGTATTTTATATGATATTCAAGTATACATCAAACTTAAAAGAATTTTAAATATATTCTACCATTAACATTAATTTTTTTTCTTCACCATGTATCTCCAGTTATTCTTTCTTCTTTTCATATACCATATCATTTTACTTTTTGGTTAATTTTAAGGTAAATTGCTGATATCAGTAAACTTCTTCATAACTGTTTCAATATACCTTTTCATTTAGTATGGATTTAGTTTTTTTATCATAAAGTTTATAGTTAAATGCTCAAATCTGTAGTGTACATTTTCTCATTTTTTAAAATTTATATACCTATGAAGCCTACAATCCTATCAAGTATGTGTTGTCATTATGCCAAAGTTCCCTCTTATCTCTTCCCACTAGTTCTCTCCTTTATTACACTCTCAGAGGCAGTACACTTGACACAACAGTGTGGCACAGAAATGAGATGTTAAGGGATCAAGGATAAACTAAAAACAGAAAAGTAGATTGAAGACTAGCGCTGGGGAAAAATGCTTGGGAATGGAGAGCATGCCTCACCACTGCCCCCCATATATATATCTTTTACCCAAAGAAATAGTGATATAGATGTGGATATACAACAACCCAAGGATACTTTGTTTTATATATCATTATTGTCTACTTTGGGTTGCTCTTTCATGGTTGGGGTATTTAGAGCAATTTTGTAATGTTAACTTCCTGTCTTCTACCTCTAGCCTTAGTTTGGGCAAATTAAGACCAGAAATAGCAAAATATGGCCCTTTCTGGTGGCACAAACATGTTAAAATGCAGCACTATGAAACTATCCAGCCACAGCAGCATGAGTTCCATTCCTGGTCAGGGAGCTGACACACACGGCATGGCAGACCTCTTCTGACCTGCCCACTGCTACCTTCAGCAGTGTATTCCAGTACATCTGCCTGTTCTGCTCCCCACTCTGTCTCTGGTGAATCCTCTCACTCTCCATACCACTGGCCTGTACCCCAGTTCTATATGTATAAATAAATCTTAAAAAAAAATTCAGATTTTAAAAACAAACAAAACCCTTCCTATTCCTATTTTTAGCATACCAGCATTAGCATACTACTTAATACAGCTGGGAAAATTTGATAATCAGAATTAGTATATTTTCCATTCTTTGGGATTATTTAGTTGTTGTATTATATAGGTACAGTTGTTTTAACTGTTAAGCAAACATTAGAGTAAAATATTCAATAGCACTGTGATGCTTGTGTTAACTAGCATTTGCTTAGTTTAAAGTATACCAAATTTGTTTTCTTTTTCTGTATCTAGTACTACTCACTCCCTCCTTGTTCCAAACCAAAGCATTTGTGTACATCCTGTTCTAATATGCTTTGTTATATCTTTGTTTCTTTTTGAAATGCCCTCCCCAAGTTTGTGTACTTGGAAAATCTCTACATATCCCTCCATCACACTTCCTATGAAGTCTTCTTTTCTAACTAAAAGTTAATTCTTTTCCTATACTTTAATTTACGTGTGATATATATACTTCCATTTAGAATGTGAATTTCCTTTGGTATGAAATGATATATATGTATCCCCAAGCACTAGGATAAACTATGGCAGACAGTTGTGCTTATTTTTAGAAGGATAAAGTGATTATATCAATGCAGTAGACGTGCATATATTGTTTCCTTTTGACTGGAGTTGGAAAGGGATGCAAACTAAAAAGAAATCAATGAATGAATCAGTGGAATACACTGTACATGTATTTCCATATCACAGAATTTCTTAATTTATAGGAATCAGTTGATTGGGTTGGAGACTACAATGAACCACTGACTGGTTTTTCATGGAGAGGTGGGTCTGAACGAGAAACCACAGGAATCCAGATATGGAGCGAAATCTTCCTTATTAATAAGCCTGATGGTAAAAAGGTATGGTACAAACTTCTAAAAGAAAAGTAAGTTTTCACTTGCAACAGTTACCACTTTTTAGGAGCCATGAAAATGCTCTTTTGAAAATTAATTTTATGCAGTTGGCCTATTTCCCTTTCTAATGACCAGGGTAGATGAAATAGTAGGAACAACAAAAGCGGATCAACAGCTAGTATCTACAGCTTGTTTCTTTCCTACATGTTGGATTTCCAGTGAAAATTAATCAATACAGTATTGAGCAGCTGTATTGAGCAGTTATTTTATAACTAATATTAATATTATAGTTATTTTCATCTTCTCTGGTATTCATGGCACATATAAAAATTACCTATTAACTATTCATTATAATGGCTTTCTTTAGTTCTTATGGTGCTAGCATTGTGGTAATCTAATGCCCGTTATTTTCTAGAAAATGTCAATAATATATTCTACTTGGCTGTAGGTTGCAGTGTTATTGATGGATACTCAGGGAACCTTTGATAGTCAGTCAACTTTGAGAGATTCGGCCACAGTATTTGCCCTTAGCACAATGATCAGCTCAATACAGGTATGGGAAAAATAAATCATTTGATAACAAGGCTTAAAAGGTTTTTGTTTTAGTGATACTATATTTTTCTCATTTTGATTTTCTTTCTTTATCAAGGTATATAACTTATCCCAAAATGTGCAGGAGGATGATCTTCAACACCTCCAGGTAACAACATTTATATTATTTATTTGGTAATCTGGTAGCATGTGTGCTTGAGGGTTTTGTTGGCTAATTTCTAAATGAAAACTTAAAGACTTAGAAAGATTTTGGAATATAACCAAATGGAAAGTTTCCTATTCCCAGCTTTCTTGTTCCAACTCTGTATGGTTAGGTTCTCAGTTTTCAAATTCCTTTGTTTCTCTAAAGCTGCTTGCTATCTGCCTGGTGTATGTGAAAATATTGTGGTTTAAAACTTACCCAAAATGTGAAGTTGAATTCTTAAGGACAAGGATCTAATAATTATTATGGTGATGTGATATCAGCTATAAGCCAATTTTTTTCCTCCATGGACCACATTATATACTTAAGAACTATAGAAGCCTCTTTTTAGAAGGCCGCATGCCTATACTATCTTATGATAACTCACAAAATTCTATTTAGATATGAAAGAGACTTCAGTGTGACCTAACTTAACTTTTTTATTTATAGAGTGAGAGAAATTTGGCTGAAACAAGTAAATGATTTACATAATTCATGTGGTTAATATTGATGTAGCAGGAGTACAAATCTGATCTTCTGACTCGGCTCAGTCCTCCCACTCTCCAAGCATCATTTAAATTTGGAATAAATAAAAAATTAGATATTTTCTAAATATAGTCACACATCTGTCACATCCTCTGCTCCATTTCTGCTGTTCTTGGTTATATAGCAAAATTTATTTTGTCTCTGATAGTTTCTCTGTGCATGTTTTATCCTTAATGTTTTTGTCCTCAATGTTTTATCTTGGCTATATGAGCCATTTAGCAAAATGTGCAAATTTAATAGATAACTGAGGATCATAGAAAAGGGTAATCTGTAATGTTGGAAACATCACATGGAGTTCACATCCAGTATTGCTCTCAGTTATATTTCTAGCACATCACATTGTCCACTCATGACAAGCAGGCAACACACTGCATAATTTGTTAGATGGTTCTTAAAATAAATAAAATTACTTTTTCAGGCACACACTAGCCAGTTACTTTCCAAATTTTTGATATGGTACTGTTTATTTTAAGTTTAAGAATTTATTATAATAAGAGTATCTAACCTCTGGACCAATATCCTGTTAGATATATTCCATAATTTCATTTAAATTCCTAATCATCTGCTTAGTAACCACCCTTGACTCTCTAGATTCCATAAATCCTAAAGGCAAGTCAGTGTTATTCTGTTGGAATTATTTTAAGGAGGCAAGATTGGAGAGCTCTGTCAATACTCTTCCCCAGTTCTGTGAAACCACTGTGGTTTGGTAACTTGTATGTGAAGTACATAGGTATTTGTTACTTTTATATATGAAGTTTCCTGGAGACACCAGGAATCCACTTAGTTAGTCTTAATGAAACTGTCCCCAGAGACCTAATCACAGTCACCCAGTCAGATCTGTTTTCTAAAACCTTACATTTCTGGCAACACAAAAACTGGTAAGGTACTCTTCAATTGGGAGCAGTAAAAAAATAGGAGAAGGCAGTATATTTTGTTACCTACTTTTAAGCCAAGTGCCTACATG
Organism: Condylura cristata; assembly: GCF_000260355.1. Classification (NCBI taxonomy): domain Eukaryota; kingdom Metazoa; phylum Chordata; class Mammalia; order Eulipotyphla; family Talpidae; genus Condylura; species Condylura cristata. Next base: position 38,263,554 of record NW_004567114.1, on the reverse strand, counting down.
CCTTTGTAATAATCTATGCCATTGTACTATCAAATTTCTGCAGGCAACAACTTTTATAAATATATCCTACATAGCTTATGATTCTCCTATATAACCTATTCTAGTTTTGTTTTGTAAAATTTCTTTTAACATGTTTTCTTCTCCCTTACATTACCTACAAAAAAAACTCCTATATTCTAGATTAATTAGTTTTAAAATAGAAAAATTAGCTTTAAAGTGGAAACATTTTAACAATGTGTTTCATATGTTTAATTTTTAAAAATCTATTTACTGTCAGTCTGCTTTATCTAATCCTCAGTTTTTGATAACTAAAGAGTTGAGTGTTATAATATTAGTAATACAGTATGATGTATAGTATATAGGGAAAAATAAATTAAAGAAAGCCGGTAAGTAAAGCATTACAGATACTAAAGTTTTCTCTGTGTGTGTGTGTGTGTGTGTGTGTGTGTGTGTGTGTGTGTGTGTGTGTGTGGTTTCTTTGTAGCTCTTCACTGAATATGGCAGATTAGCAATGGAGGAAACTTTCCTGAAGCCATTCCAGGTGAGTGGCTACAAAATGATGCTTAATTTCAGAGACTCTTAACTAGATATATTAATTAATTGAGAGGGTCATATTTCTGTCTCTCATTATTTTACTCAAGAAGCACTTTTGAATAGTGATTTAAAGCTATTTGATACAAGGGAGATGTGGGACTGAAGAAATAAAATTTTACAAAATTATTTTTAAAACAGAAATGGGAAAATAAAAAGATGATTTAGATATCTTGGTTCCTGCAAGAATATTGGCTTTTCTTCCTTGAACCTAATCCACAGAAACCAACAGAAAATTTATGAATTTTCTAAAATAAAAGCTAGAAAACAAGAACAAAAACAAAAAACATGACACAGGGGACAATAGGAAGTAGGTGCAAGCTATGGGAAAAATTGTCTGTAGAGAAAGGGTACTGAATGGGAGCAAGTCTTTTTTTTTTTACACACTGACCTGTGTCAACCATTACCTGCTCCACTGCGCTACCAGAAAAACAGCAACCAGCTCAGCCTTTGCTGGGGTCAGCAGACTAACATCAATTAGGAGGTACAGCAGGCTGTCTGCCCCTTAATGCTTCCTTCTCCCTTTATTCCTCTTTATATACAAAGAACCAAGAGATATTAACTAGGCAAACAGCCCTTCAACATAGTAACTTGGAGAAGGTACAGATTTAAAGATCACAGTCTGACACCTTCAGTCTTCAGTCTAAGCTTATCAGAGGGGGCTCAGCTAGTCTTAGAATTTAGCTTCTTTCCCCAGTTATATATCCTCAGCCAATATGAATAATACCCCTAGGAGAATGAGCGCATACAGGGATACTAAACAAATAATAAGGATCAGATGGCAAATAATTTTAAATGAGTTATATTATTTATTGCCACAAAACAAATTTTCCTAAAATCATAACACTTATTATCTCACAGTGTCTGAGGGCAAGGAATCTGAAATTACTTACCTTGGGTGACTTTCACTCAGGGTCTCTTGAAATCATGCTGAAAGTTTTGAAATTTGACCAGAGTGTCACTTCTAAGTTCACTCACATGGCTCTTGGCAGGAGATTTCACTTCTTTTCCACAAGGAACCATTCCATAGGGTTGCTCACAGCAGGTTTTCTCCAAAATAAATAACCCTACTGTAAAAGAGAGTGATTTCATAATTAATCATGGGAATGAAAACATCATCTGCCAAATCCTATTCATTTCACAGAGTAACTTTGTCATTGTGTGGGAGGGGACTAAACAAAGACAGCGATACAAGGAGGCAGGGTCTTGCACCAATTGGAATATTATATGGGCATACTAAATATTCTTAACTTAGATAAATTGTCGTATGCTTTCAGTAAGTAAAGACTAGGATTAGCCTTCCTAACATCAATCAAATACAGCGAGTTTAATATTTATTTGAATATATGAGCATTAGCAAAAACAGTAAATTGCTGTGATCCAAGGGGAGTTAGAGCCCATGGAAAGGAATGGGTATTAACTGAAAAGAAATGGGCTATCAAGCCATGAAGGGAAATTAAAGATTTTAAATGCATATTACTAAGTGAAAAAGCTACATTTGAAAAGGCTATTTACTCTATTGTTCCAAATGTTCTGGAAATATTCTGGAAAATGTAGCTCTATAGAGTTGATAAGATCAGTGGCTGCAGGTGGGGGCTAGTGTGGAGAAATGAATAAGGTAGGGTTTTTAGGGAACTGAAAATACTCTGTATAATATTACTATGATGAGTTATGTATGTGTCTAAATCCATAGAATGTATAATACTGAGTGTGAGTCCTATGGTAAAAAGCTTATGATGTATCAGTGTGAGCTCATTCTTGGCCTACTCCTGTCTACTCCTGCTGAGTCATATTGTTATTGGGGGAAGCTATCCATTTGTAGGAACAGGCAGTATATGAAAAATATCTGTACCTTCCTCTCAATTTATTGTACCTAAAACTGCTCTAAAGAGTCTTTAAAGATTAGTTAAATATTTGCATAGGAGAACATTTCTTACTCTATTAGGGAAAAAAGATGAAATACTGCCACTTGCAACAGCATGGGTAGACCTAAAGGATAGTAAGCTAAGTGAAATAAGTAGACAAAAAAAAAAAAACAACATTATTTCATACATGCATAAATAAACAATTAAGTGATCAAAGTAAAACAAATACAGACTGTAAGAACAAAATTATGGTTACCAGAGAGAGTAAAGGGGTAAAAGAGCTCAATTGTATGGTGATGGATGGAAACCAGACTTTTGATGGTGAGTATAATGTAGTATGTACAGATATTGATTTACAGGTCTGACATCTAAAGCCTATATAATATTATAAATAATAAACAAAAATTAATTTTAAAAAATAGACAGGACATAAAGATAATTCTTTGGAAGGAAACCAGAAATGGCTAACACATTTGTGAAGGGATGTCAAGTCTCCCTAATAATCAGATAAATAATGGGATAGCACTTTTATACTCGTTAGATAGTAGAGAGTAAGAAAAAAGTAGAACATGAGGGTAACAGCAAACAGTAGCTAGGGTTTTAATAAATGGCAATACTCAGACCCTGTTGGTCAAAGTGCAGATTGAAACAGTCATCCTATGGATCAGAGGTGATGTCCAAGGATATTCACTATAGTTTGATAGAGTGGTAGTAGCCAGAAGTTGAGAGCAACTTACTTGTCCATTACTAGAGGAATGGTTATATAACAACATAAATATAAAATACTTTGCACTATCCAAAGTTAATGCACCAGAAATAAGCAGATTAGCATGAATAAGCTATTAAAATTCATACTGAATTAAGTATGGGGAAAAAACATGAGACCTATAACATTATTTAAGACTATTTAAAACACTACAGACATAATGTATATTTGAGTGGGTGTGGTTGGAGCACAGCTGAGGAATGGGAGTGGGGTTCTGGGCGAAACATGGTAAAGCAAGAAAGAAGCCTTTGCATGGAGAGATGATGGTATGTTTTGAGTCAAGGAGTATGAATCTCTTTCTTGTGTCTGGATGGGGTGGGTAGAGGAGGTGAAAAAAAATAAAACCAGTCCTGACTTGTAATCTGCTATATTATTTACACTGCCAACCAGATGCTTCTGACATCTTTATTCTGAAAATCGTTTGTAAGCTTGCTTTGATTTTTTTCTCTTGTGAAATCTGTTACTTTCAGGACCCATTGATAAAACTGGGGAACAATATAAATTCTAGGAAGGATTTTAGGTCTTACCAGCAGATGTCACTGCTTTTCACACTTTGCCAGATATGCTAAAGCCAAAAAGAGAAAAACTGGTGTGCTCTGATAATAAAAAGTTATTCACTAACTAGGTAAAAAATACCAATGAGTCAAAAATAAACAACAGAAAAAAAATTAGAGATATTGTCACTTAATGGTAAATTGTTGGTATTTTGAAGTGTCTGTGAAAAAATAATTTTGGCTGAATGAGTCAGCAATGACTTCTAAACAGGTTTGAACTTGCAAATTCAAGTATCTGAAATTCAAATTAAAATCATTAAGTAGGCTCTTCCTGCCCCAGTGTTGATCCTATTCCCTTCTTATCTCCTGTAGAATGCCTCTGGTTTATAGTTGTTACTATAGTGATTTTAGTTTTTGCTTTATTACAATTACTTTTTTTTTTTGATCCCTTACACTCCTGCTATTAGTGAAACCATCTTTTCTTTTTCTTTTTCTTTCTGCCTTATTTCACTAAGCATGGTCCCTTCCAGTTCCATCCATGTTGCCACATATGGCATGAAGACGGGACTATGATGATGGTACATGGGTGAAATGCTGATGGAAGGTCCACAGGGATTATAACTGAGATGAAAAATGTACAAAATGAAGAATGATAAATATATATATATATATAATTATTTTTTTAATTTGAAAAAAATCATTAAATAGGGCCCTTCCTGATAACGCATGGGGTGAAAGCAAAGCACTATGAAGATGTCCACAGCCCTGCAGTACAAGTTTCATCCCAGGCCATCCCACCAGGGAGGTCACCCACATGGCCTGACCCAACTTGCTGCTTCCCTTAGCAGTATATTTCAGTAGATCTTCCTGTTCTTTTTCCTAGCTCTGGTGAATCCTCTTACTCATGGCACCTCTGGCCTGTACCCCAGTTTTTGTATGCATAGATAAATAAATCTTTTTAAAATAAAATAAGGGCCCTCCCTGGTGGTGTAATGGGTAAGGACGCAGCACAGTAAGCTAGCCACAGGGTTTCAGTGCAAGTCCGATCCCTCGCCACGGAAGTGATCCACATGGCTTGGCAGACTTCTCCTGTCTTGCCCACTGCTCCCCTCAGCAGTGACTTTGCCAGTCTGCCTGTTCTGTTCCCCACTCTGTCTCTGGTGAGTCCTCTCACCACCTCTGCACCTCTGCCTTGTACCCCAGTTCTGTATGCATAAATAAATCAATCTTTAAAAAAATAAAATAAAATCAATAAGTAACAAAGGTGGCTTCTAACACCATTTAATAATATTTGAAACTAAAGCAGTGAAATTTAAAACAAAAATACTACATATCATAAAATTAAAAGATAAAAATGAACCACATTCAATCTCAGAATGTAAGGTATCAGCAAAATAGTTCAAATTAAAATTAGAAAAAGCATAGATAGAAAAATTTCAAAGTAAAATACCTTTTAAATAAAAGTTCAATTTATTCAGTAAGCATTTTTTTTTTTTTTTAGATAGGTCACTCCTTGTTCTTTCTTTGAAAAGATAGCTTTATTTTACTTGTTAGGATAAACTTGTCTGAGAAAGTAAAGTGAGGGAGAGGTAAGAAAATAATAAGAAACTTTGTACTAAAATTAAGCTAAATTTAAGAAAAATAATAGAAGAATTTTTCATTTAGAAACTGTGAAGTTATTGGTAATAAGTAAGATCTAACACGGGCAGCAAAAGTCAGGGCAATCAGCAGGTGAAATGAATGCTGAATTAACAGGTTAAATTGATTCTTGAACCCAAAAGCTAGTTTATCCAAAACAAACAATAAATATTATATCTTTAAATTACATTTTTAAAAGACTACTAATTAATAAATAAATCAGCTTATAAACAATGTTGAAGTGTAAAATTGAGCCAGAGGTGTGTTGCTCAATGTTTACAACAAACTGGGGAAGGAGGAGGAGGTGGGTCTGATTTGTAGCATTTGCTGATTTCTGTGATGTAAATATTTCAAGCTAGCAACATGTCCAATGACTTTGAATTCCTCACATTTTAACAACTTCTTTGCAAGACTGTAAGAGTCAGCTCTAAACTATTTAGCACACCCAGGAAATGTAATCCCCATTAAAAAATCATACAGCATTCTCTACATGACAGTACTTATTTTCTCACTTGCTTTGCTCACTATGAACCCTTGCCTTTAGCATAATAATTCAGCAGGAGCTACTTCATCAGTATAATTATTATAAAATCACTAATTTCTTTAGCTTCTTTTCCTTAGAACTTCAAAAGATTTGTTTGAAAATGACTAAATTCCTATCAGTTTAATTATGAGTGTATGTAATACCTATGCACATTTTACAAGACTTTGGATAATAATTTCCAATTTACTCTAAGAACCTGGTGAAAATATCCTATTAGTTGTGATGGGAGATTTATCTCTATTTTGGTCTATGCATTTTCTTCTTTGGTCATTTGGAATTGTACAGGTCAAACTTGGCCCCACATTGCTTTGCATTGAAAATATTAAAATCTTGAATTTGGATCTTTACTACTAATTGTAGGAATGTTTCAGATTGTTGGACATTTCTTGGTAGTCTCTTTAAAATTAAATGTTTCACTTTCAGACTGGGTTTCAAGATCACAGAAGTTTGTCTTCCTTTAATGTTCTCTCATAAATAATGAGTCATTAATGACTTATTACTTAAGGAATGGCTCATTATCCATTGTATGGTTCTACAGTTTTCACTATGTATGTTTCTCAAGCATGCCCTCTCAAATATGCTGAGCTGGGTTGGAAGGTATTTCACTGTCTTATAGTGTGATCAGAACAGTAAGCTTGCTATTGGGTCTGAGCTAAAAACTGTTTCCACAGTATGTTGGAGAGTAGAGTATACTCTAGGAAGCCTCTTTGTTACGCAATTAAATGTATCCTATGCAGCCCAGAAGCTTACCTTTAGCCATCTTATGATCTCTAATTAATAGGCTACTGAAGTATATTCTCAAGAAACACTTGAGTGAATTTTTTCAGACATACATTTGCCAGTGTTTTTTCTACATGGTGGGTATATTTATAGACCCGTCAAAAAGAACCTGTTTTATCTGTAAGAAAATTTAACTACTAGCCACAAAATTGCTGAAACCTGGTCATATATAACCCTGGTTATATTTAAGCCAGAGCCCTAAATATACCCAGTTATTCCTGGACCTCTCTGAGGTATTGGAACCATCAGATAAATGGATGGGAACTCTAGATAGATTGATGTGACTAACAGAGAAGAGATGGGGCTTCAAGAAGTTTGCAGCCTTGCTCATAGGGCAATATTTTAGGCACCTGAATTAGGATTATCTGGTAGTTTACTAGACAGTTTAAGTTTCTGACCTATGCCTCATATTCTAAGCCCTAAAAATCTACATTATCACAGCAATTGCCTGTTCTGTTACCCACTAAGTCTCTGGTGAATCCTCTCAGTCCCCACACCTCTGCCCTGCATCCCAGTTCTGTATGCATAAGTAAATAAATCTTTAAAAAGATTTACATGACATTACAATTAAGTTCTTAAGAGGAAATATTTTAAAATTATCAATAATAATAATAATTATAAATTATAAAAATTTGGTCTTACTAAAGGAAAGACTGAATTAGCCCCCCCCACACACACACCCAAATCAATAATAGCTTTAACTGCCCCTTAAAGATATCACAGATACAGCTGAGGAGACATACAGTATCTTTCTGTTTCTGCAGTGGACAACTTAGATCATCTTATTCATCATGTTGAATTGTAGTTTTATTTTTTTTTTCTTTTCCAGAAACATAGATACTATTGAAAAATTTCCTATATCCTTCTTTTTAACTATTTTGGTGTGCTGGATCAAAATAGCTGAATTTGATATAAATTCAATGTTATTACCTCTTTTAAGAATTTCTGGGCCTGAGGTACTAAACAAGCAACACCTATCATCTGCACCCTGTAAATGTATTTTTTGCTTAAGAAATTTTGGTTTTCAACAAAATATCCTTTCTTTTGAATAGCAACACTGATGAAAGTGAATTTACAAAAACCTCATCTTGTAGCAGAAGTCTAGTATAGCACCATTGATCTTTTCTGTACATGGCTGTAGATACTGTGAATAGTGATCAGTTCTTTTCAGTTTTCTCATCATTTCTATTTTCTCACTGAATTAGCTTTCTAACAGGAAATATTTTTGTAGCCAAATTTTTAAGGAAAAAAAATAGAGCATTTTTCTGGATTTCTTTTTTGTTTGTGATATTTTGTCAGGATTTTTAATTTGTCTTGTTTCCTAATTTTAAAATCCAATGACAACAAAAGCAGCAGCAGCAGGAAGGGAAAATCGTAAGAGAGTGCTAATTTTCTCATGGCAGGGAGCTAAAAGTGAATATATATTTTAAAAGTATGCCCCAAACAATAAAGAAAGGCAGACAAAATAAGAACATTGACAAAAGACCTAACTAAACAGATACCCCAGTAAGGAGGAGAAAACAAATGGCTAATAAGAAAATGAAAGGGGCCAGTTTATTAGTCTCTGGGAATACACATGGAAATGAGCATTAGCAAGGTTGTGTAGCATTAGGCACCCTCCTACACTGCTAGGTAAAGTTATAAGTTGACACAGTACTTTTGAAAACTGACAACATTGACTGTTCGGAACACGAACATATCCTGTTGCCCAGTAATTCTACCTTGACTTATAAACATAAAGGTAATGTGTATATATGTGCTAACCAAAAAACACAAGAATATTCCAAAAGACACAATATTTATAGAAACATTATTCATACCAGTCAAAGACTAGAAACACTGAAATGTCTACCTACACTAGAATGGGTTAATAAAATACTCACATAATCAATAATTATGCAGTGATAGGAATATGAATTGTAAGCAATATGATTTGATGGCTCTCACAGTGTAATTTGAAAGAATTCAAAATAATGCATAGTGTGATTCCATTTATACAAATTATTCATGCTGTTAGAGGTGGGGATAGTATTTAACCTGGAGCGGGAGTAATGATGGGGAAGAAGCAGGAAAGACTTGTGGAGTGCTGGACATTCTGTTTCTTAATCTAGGTGTGTAGACTACACTGTGTGTTCAGTTTGTGAAAATTAAACTTTATACTTATTTTAGATGCAATCTCCTGCATATATTTCTGTAAAAGTTTTTTTTTTTAAAAACCTACATTACTCCAAGTTTGGTGTTTTTCAAGGTTGTTTGTTTGTTTGTTTGTTTTAACTTCAAGGGAATCTTACAACTTATTTTGTCAAAAAATCATTTACTTGAAACATTTCTTAAATGTCATCTCAATTTGCTTTCAGTCATTTAATTTTTAGTGTTTTTTATTTAAAATGCCACTAGGAAAAATGCTTTTTATTTAAAATGCCACTAGGAAAATCCCAGCTCTTATAAAATTTTCTTTTTCCCTTCCTTTCAGCCTCCTACATTTGTGTATATACCTACAGAGATTACTGGATGTTATTCACCAAATGCTAATTATTGTTATAGCTAGTGGATAGAATTTGGGGGGCATTTAAAAATTTCTTCTCTGGACTTTGATATATATATAGAGTTTGAACATTTTTATTATGAGCATGCCTTTGTTATCATTTCTATAAAAACAAAAATAATTTGTTTAAAAAAAAGTGAGCCATAGCCATTATAAAGGAAGACTCATAGGATCATATTGTACATGAAATCTGATTACACTTAATGGTATCAGTCAGTCACTTTGAGGGCATCTCTGTCATTTCCTGGTGATGTCTGTTCAGTTAAGTTTGCAGGAAGGATAATTTATAGGAGAGAGATTGCTCAGAAACTTTCAAAGGTTTATGTGTGCTTTTTAATTCTATAATGTGGGGAAGACATTATTCAAAGAACTATAATATTAATTAGTAAAAAGTAAGGGGAGACAATTAAGAGTCCCTTTTTCAATCCTCTCTTCTTATCGTTTTTTAGAGTCTGATATTTCTTGTTCGAGACTGGAGTTTTCCATATGAATTTTCATATGGAGCTGATGGTGGCTCCAAATTCTTGGAAAAGCGTCTCAAGGTTTGTTAGTTTAAGTGCATGAAATTTTGCCAGTAGCAATCTGTAATTATTTTTGTTAAATGATCTGCTAAATATTCAGTGTCTGCAATCTCTCTTGACCATTATAGTATCACTGTGAATGAATGGAGATTGATATTTTATAAAATACTTTGTTATAATTTTAAATATTATCAATAAATATAGTAAATAATTCTTTCGTAGATATGTCTAAGCTAATGATTTTTTCATAAATATAAAACTTTTAAAGAATTAATTAAATCAGTTCATGACAGACAGTGTAAATACATGGAGGTTGCTCAAAAAATGAAAAGAAGAATTACCATATAACTCAGTAATTCTGCTTCTGGTATTTAATCCAAATGATCAGAAACACTAAGTCAAAAAGATATGGGCACCTCTATGTTTATTGCAACATGTATTTATAATAGCTAAGGTATGGAAACAATCTAAGCGTCCATCTATGGATAAATGAATGGATAAATTGTGATACACACAATGAAATATTATTCAGTCATAAAAATGGATGTCTTGTCATTTGTGAGAATATGGATGAGTCCTGAGGGCATTATGCAAAGTGAAATAAGTCAGAGAAAGGTAAATACCATATTATTTCATTTCAATATAGCATTTAAAAGGCAAAAATTAGGTTCATAGATACAGAGAACAGATTGCCTTGCTAGAGGTGGGGGACTTGAGGATGGGAGAAATGGGTAAAAGGGGATAAAAAAACTGAAATTTCCAGCCATAAAATAAATGTCATAGGATATAATATATAACTGATGGCTACTGTTAATAATACTGTACTGCATATTTGAAAATTGCTAGGAGAGTAGAAAACTTTCTTAGATGAAAACTTCTAAGAGCTATTTTTCTAGCTCTAAAGAAAAAAAATTGTTAACTATATGTATTGTGTTGATAATTTTGCAATATATATAAATATTGAATCATCATTCTTAATGTGTACCTGAACTAATACGGTGTTATGTTGGTTAAACCTTTATGAATCATAGCCAATTTACAGAAATACCTAATTTTAAAATTCAATCTTAGACCATTTTGCTAAGAATTTATAAAATGAAATTTCATACTTTCTATGAAATGATATTCAATACTGAGTTGTTTACATTAAAAAAATTCACAAAAATATCTACTAGAAACTCAGTAGACATTTTTAAAAAATTCTCTGATAATTAGGATCGCTGAGCTTACCTTTTCAGGTTTATAGTTGCTTTGATAGTTGTTTGTACAACTATCAAAAACAATTAAAAAGGGGCAATTTAGTTCATAAGTAAACAGCCAATATTCAGATGCATTTCTAGAATTTAAATGTAAACCTACCAGGTGCCAAGAGGCTGTCCTGAGTATCATCTGAAAAAAAGGTAGGAATATCTTATGATTTATTCTGATCTTTTGTGAATACATTATGTTAAAATACAGAATTTGTAGAAACTATTAGAGTAAAATTCCACTAATTTTGTCCTTCAAATGGAAGGCCCATTTGAATTATCATAGAAATAGGCATTTGTTCATTGTAAAGATTATGATATGCTATATACATAAATATGGCTTACATGGCAAATTCACCCAAGACTTTATTATTTCTTGTAATATCATTTTAATCACTTTAGGCACAGATAAACAGAATATTTAAGATATCACAAAAGTCTTGTGGAGTTTGATTTATATTTAAAGTAGCTTAAACTTCAGAATGATTTATTGCAGGTCTCAGGGAATCAGCACGAAGAACTACAGAATGTTCGGAAACATATCCATTCTTGTTTCACCAAAATTTCCTGTTTTCTGCTACCTCATCCTGGCTTAAAAGTAGCTACCAATCCAAACTTTGATGGAAAATTAAAAGGTTTGTCTATATTTAATGAATATGTTTACATCACTGTAGACTGATTATAAAAGTGTGGTTTTAATTAGTGGGCTAACAGCTATTAGTTTTCTTTATCCACTTATGTAAGGCTGACAATTAGACAATGTCAAGAGATTTGGAATTCTGGAGAGGTGAACTCTAGGATTCTGAGGATGCTGAATATTACTGTGATGAGAAAATGGGTGACATTCAGTATTTACCTGAGAGACAGTAACCCTCACTCTCTTACTGAGAAATACTCCTAAATTCTTCCAGTTTAATTTTCCTAAGTTATGTCAAAGGGGAAAAGATAGATGTCCACATTATTGTTATGTTTGCATTGTTATGCAGTTAGAAAGTGAAAGTACTGTACAGTTCTGAATTCAAACTCTTTAAAATAGCTACTGAATACTTTATAAATTGATGAAACGTCACTAAAATGAAAGTGCTCCTAAACACCAGTTTCTTAAAAAAGCCAAACCACTAGAGTATTTTCTAAATAGTAAATTCTAATAGTATATAATTATCTCTTAAACAGAGACATCTAGTGTTTTAAGATTCCAAAGCAACTCAACTTATTAAAAATAAAAGGAGTAGTGGAGGATAAGGGCCTGGGGAAACAGAAGTTAACCTTTCCTAAAGCATTATGACCAGTTAATTGTTTTGTAGTCAATTCAAAGTAGTACAAAGACATTTCTGACCTTTTAACTTACAAGCCTAGCACTGAGTCTGTACCACTCAATTCAGACATTTGCTTAATTTACTGTGGCCCTTCTGCTACATGCCTGGGGTGGGAAGACAGTGACATAACAAGATGTTTAGAACAATTGTTATCAAAGAGATTTAAAATCACTTTTTAAAAAGGACAGAGTAACTTGCATTTAGTTTTATGGAACTGACAGGTTTGAAAACCAAATGTATTATTTTTTCTTTTTACCCATAGTGTTTACTCTCACATTCCTTATATTTAATTACAACATTAGTATTAGAGGGAGAATTTCAAATTTCTCATTCATCAACATTGTTTTTATGAATGTTTTAAATGTTTACCTTTATACAACAGAACAATACAGATAAAAATAAGCACATATTAAATGCCTAAATTTCGATTCCTTTAATGTGACAGTCACGTAGAAATTTTAAACTACTGGGGAGCACACAGACCTCTTAAGACTGTGCAAGTACCTAGTGTCTTCAATGTATTTTGAATAAATTATATAAAGGGAGGGCTACAACAGCCTTTCTTTATTCTCTGGAATTGGAGACCAATAAACAGGCAAGGGAGGGGCAGGCCTTCAACAACAGTCCTTTATTGGGATTAAAATGTACTCTGGCTTGTTCCATCCCCAACTTTGGTAATAGTAATTAATCACTGTTACAATTACCATTTGCTCATGGTCATTTACATTACTGAAGTTATCTTATGACCTTCAGTGTTATTTAGAACTTATTATGATTGAATTTAGTTGCCATTAATTTATTTCCCTTGTAGGAAGTAAAAAGGACGGAAAGTCTGTATCACATTCATTCATGCCACTTTCAACCAGCTCTTACCCAGTGCCATCTAAATACCTCCCCTAGCATAGTAATTCAACCTTTTAATGAATACTTACCTTTTGTTTTGAGGTTTCTCTATGTATACCACCAAATATAGAGTGACCCAACTATACCTAAGTTGGGGAGCTGCTTCTTAGCTCCAGTTAAGACTTGAAGACTTGATTAGTACAGCTCTGTAAATTGATCTGAACCGATACTCTGGGTCATGTGTTCATGTGATAATTCTCACACTACTGGTGCATTTTGGGGAGAGGTGATTTAAGTACATGTTTTGAAAACAATTTTAAGGTGATTTTATAAGAGTGCTTTTAGTTTATATAGAAATTCAGGAAGTAATACATTCTAGCTATAGCAATTCTCTATTAACATTCAAAAATGCATAAAATTATGAAACAAAGAAAGAGACCTTTTGGGGTAAGTGAATGCAGATACATAGCAGGCAACAAAACACAATATGGGAAGACTATGGTAAATAATACAAACACCTGCACTGTATGTCAGTGACTACTAGTAATGAACAAGAAAACCATAATAATGAATAAATTTTAATAAATCTCTATATAATATAAACAATATAAAAACTGATATACAAACAGCAAAATATATTTGAATAAGTTTTCGACAAGCACTCATAAATGCATAAGAGAAGTATTGTGAGAACTAAAATTTCAAAGCTGTACACACATGAGGCAAAATAATTCTGAAGGCTTTCCAGACTCATGCTCATGCTTAACAGAACAAGAGAAATATGAATTCTTATATGAAGTGGTATTTCAATGTATAGTGGAGCTATTAGATATAAAACATTATATTATATAAATATTTATAATGCACATAACATGCTTATGATGATGAACAATATATATGCATGAAAATACATGCATACATAATACATAAACATGGAAAATAGAAATAAAATCATTAGGTTTGAATCAAGATATTGGTACTCACCAGTCCTGAAGCCTGAAAACTTGAGTTTCCTGTAATTTAGATTTTAAAAATTATAAGAAGTTACTGAATTTACTTAGATATCAAGTCTGTGGACATACCTTGTTTTATATATTTATATCTCTATGTAGATATATAATGTGCATTTTATGCTTGAAGTAATGATTTAAGAAATTATCACTGTGTGCAAAAGATTTCTCTGAAAATATATTTTCTGTATTTTGCTAAGTCTGTAATGTTAAATTTGAACTTAAATCTGTACCATGGATTATGTGTAATCAGTTATACCAAACATGGTAGGTAAATGCCTCTGTTCCTCTCTAAGGACTCCATGACCATGTTATTTTGTGATTCTGTGTCAATACTAGAGGTAGCATCATAATCACTGTCTTTTATTTCAACTTGAGTCCTACTTACCACACCTTACACACTTTTTCATAAACTGGGTACAGTAAACAGCAATTTTGTGATACATTTTCTGGAGGAAATAAATCTTATTTTTCTAGTAAAAATATTTCCCCTGTATTTATGAACCTACATGTATGTGTGTATATACGTATATAACTTCAAACAAGACTTTAAAGACATCACAGTAAATGAAAATTATGTGAACATATATAAAATATTTATATGACAGTTAATATCAGGGAAGCTATTTTTTAGGTACAAGGCAAGATAAATATGTGATAGAAGTGTATAGAAGATGAGAAAGACCAGCAGATTTTTGTTCAAAGAGATCACTCATCCTAAGAATGTTTAGATGATGCTGGAAAGTGGATTGAAGGCACCATGGCACTGGGGAAGGAATGGAGGAAATCAAAGGTTGTCTTATATGGTATGGAGAACTAAAAAGGATTTAACAATGATGAATTTGCCTTTACTTGTAGAAATAGATGATGAATTCATCAAAAACTTGAAAATACTGATTCCTTGGCTACTTAGTCCCGAGAGCCTAGATATTAAAGAGATCAATGGGAACAAAATCACCTGCCGAGGTCTGGTGGAGTACTTCAAGGTATCACTTTCATTTCTAGAGCATTTGTGAGTACTTAGATTTGACATTTTGGAATGCAGTTCTTATATGAAACATACCAGAATAACATGCTCTGTAATATGGGGAAGGGGCTAGGCAAAGGTATGAGGAAACTATAAAAAAAAAAAAAGTTACAAGTCTCCCAAAGAAAAGTTTGCTTTCTGAAATTATTTTTGATAAAACTCCTCAAGATAACTTTATTGCCCTCTTTTATCATTATTGTTCCCTTTAGCACAAATATATTCTGAAAAATGACTATTTCTGAGAGTTGGAAAAGTCGGTCTGTTGGAGTGTCAAGGAAGGTATATCCCAGAGTCCATACCATGTTCTTAGTCATAACCTATACTGAATTTTACCTTTGTTCTAAAGATTTTTGCCAAAGAGGCTATACTTTGCCTTCCTACTGGAGAGCAAATTTTTACATTTTCTTCTGTCTACACCATGGGCCAATTTGAAGTAGAATGATTGTTAATGTACATACATGTTTGCCTTATTTTTACCCACTAATATATGTAGTGGAGAATTGCAATTAACAACCAAATTGTAGATTGATATTCTGAGAACTAAAACATCAGTTTTTAAAAATCACGTTTTGTTACTTAAAGTATTTTTATACTACTCCTCTATGATTACTTACCTCCATCACTCAGCAATATATGATATTTGTCTAAAATTTGAATTTTTATGATGTATAAAACTGTGGAGGAGCTTAGAATTCAGAGAAGTCAGGGTGTTGCTACTGCTAGCAGAGGGATCTGAGCAAGTGGCATAGAGGTTAGCAGTGAGTTGAGCCTTGAAAAAGTGTATAGCTGGCAAGTGAAAATTATGTGAAAAGGGAATCTCAAGAAAAGGGAACAAAAACTAAGAAAGGATGAGAAAGAGATAATAGGTAAAACTTCAACACTCTCAACGACTTTTTTTTTTTTTCATTGTCAAGACTTTAGACCTTAGAACAATTTAACAGAATTAGGAAAATACTGAATGGTATTACTTGACATGAGTCTTATTTTTTTTAAAGGCTTATATAAAGATCTATCAAGGTGAAGAATTACCACATCCCAAATCCATGTTACAGGTATTTATAAATGAGGAGGTATAACTTTTTAAAATATATTTGTCACTGAAGATAAATTTTCTTTAGCTTTATGCCACGCTAAACTTAAGATATGTTACAATCTGGCTAGCAGAGAGAAATTTACTAGAATATTATTTTTCTAACAACTACCCATCTGTGTTCATTAAACATTTTTTACAAAAACATAAGTCTCACTTGTGCTAACATGCCAGGGGGTACTGGGGGTTGAAGGGATTCTCCAGAGACATAGTGGTGAGAAGAACAGGTGAATCTACTGAAATACACTGCTGAGGGGAGCAGTGGGCAAGACAGGAGAGGTCTGGATCAAACTCATGCTGTAGTGGCTGGTGATAGCTTGACAGCACTGAGACTTAACCCCTGTGCCACCAAAGAGGCTCCAATGTCATGAAACATTGATATATCTGTATATATTATTGATATTATCCATATAGTTTCATTTATAATTTTTCTCCCTATTTGGTGAAAGGCTATACATTTTAATATGAAAAAGTCTTACCCCCCAAATCATTTCAGAACCATAGTTTATTGAGTAAAATAGTAATAGAAATATTTACTTTCACATTTTTTGATCACCTTGGGTTCTTGCACATGATGCTGTGAAATGTGAACTGTCAGTGGAAGTTTAGTAAATATGAACTCCACTTTACATCATATTTTGTATTTTGTTCAAAGGCTACAGCAGAAGCTAACAATTTAGCAGCAGTGGCAACTGCCAAGGATACATACAACAAGAAAATGGAAGAGGTAAGTGTATTTTAAAGTTTTTAAAGAAAATCAGTAGTTTTCCAGGATGCTCATTCTTTGTTCTTTCAAAGTACACTGTTTACACTTGCAAAGCAGTGGTTTTGACTTACTTTCAGCCTATGTATATATTACAGTTATATTTACTGTAGTCCTAAAATATATTTAAAGCAAAGAACACTGTATGTGCAAAATTTTTTTAAATAAGTAATCTCTGCAATAAACATTTTTGGTCATATTTTCCCACTAATTATATAATGGCTAAAATAACATGCTACTCTCTTCACTACCACTTCTATATTTCACAATGCCAGTATTTCTATCTTAAGTATACTTAAATTATAAAGTGATTTCTTATTTTAGGAAATAAAAGGAAGTTAAACCTCAAATCCCAGTATTTCTACATGCTACATATTTTTTCTTAACATTCTAATCATAATGCTACATATTTTTTCTTAACATTCTAATCATAATGCATCTAATAATTATTGTGATGGCTTCTTCTTCACTGTTATACAGTTAAAATTGCATCCAAATTGGAGTTTTAAACTCAAGGAAAATTAAGTATATGGAGTTTTGTTTATGGTATAACTGAAAGGTAACTGGTATATTTTATACCGGTAAATAGCAAAATGAGTGGTAACTGAGATTAACCTAGTAACTTTTTAAAAAATTGAAAATATGGCCTAAGAACATTTAATATGCTTCCACTTACTCTCTTGAAGAAAATACTGAGTGGGTTCCATTAAAAGATATCAGTGATACTGACAAAGAAATGTACCTTATAATTTTACTTTAAAGCTTTATTGCTTTCATTGTTTTAAACTCTTCATTGGTCAAAATTACTTCAGTGTAGTTGCAATAAGTTCCTAGATTAAACTGGATTTAGATTCATTTTATTGAATTTAGATTCATTTTGTGAACAAACTGTTTGCAGTTCACTTTGCATTGTGCCCTGTCATCTTAAGGAACTTATACTAAGTCATAGATATTTTTTCCCCATTACTTGAAAAAGAGAATAAAAATTAAAAATGACCTTATATAAATCATCTTTCATAAAGTACCAGTCTCACTTAAGTCAAACTTGATGGATATGGAGAAAGTTGTGGTTTGATAAAACATATATGCAGCCTCCTTCTGATTATTAATGATGTGATGAATTCAACTAGCTAAATGACAATTTTAGTTAATTGTACTTTGCATTGCAAAAACAATGCTTCTTTATCTGATACAGATTTGTGGTGGTGACAAACCATTTTTAGCCCCTACTGACCTGCAGACCAAACATCTGGAGCTTAAGGAAGAATCTGTAAAACTGTTCCGAGGGGTGAAGAAGATGGGTGGGGAGGAATTTAGTCGGCGTTACCTGCAGCAGTTGGAGAGTGAAATCGATGAACTTTACATCCAGTATATCAAGCACAATGATAGCAAAAATATCTTCCATGCAGCTCGTACTCCAGCCACACTGTTTGTTGTCATCTTTATCACATATGTGATTGCTGGTGTGACTGGGTTCATTGGTTTGGACATCATAGCTAGCCTATGCAACATGATAATGGGACTGACCCTTATCACGCTGTGCACCTGGGCATACATCCGGTACTCTGGAGAATACCGAGAGCTGGGAGCTGTAATAGACCAGGTGGCTGCAGCCTTGTGGGACCAGGTAGGAATGTTTTCTGTTCAATTAAATTTAGCACACATTTGAATGGTCTGTACCACATACTGTGTTAGATCCTAGAAAAATACAAATGAACATGCTCCTGATCCAGTCTTCAGTAACCTCAGAATGTTTTAAGCTGGCCAGATACAGTTAGCCATAACATGTGAAGTTTTGCACAGCTATTTTTTAGTTAATATTTCAGAGTTTTCCAAAATGCATTAAATATGCTTTTACTTCTTCATATTCTAAAAGCTAAAGTTGCTTAGTATGAAAAATCAGTTTTATTGAGCTCACTATGATTTGATCATGCGTTAACATTTACTTCATACTGGCGATCTATCAATCATTTGACTAATAGTGTTTTGGTTTTTTTTACAAGTACATACTAGTAGAATTTAGTGATACTAAGATTAAGCTTCATTAACTTTTGGAGTTAAGATTTTTGAACAGTTATGCGTTGGAGGTATTAACAGCTACAATTTTCTCAGCACTGATTATACTTACATATACTCTTTATAACAGACCTGTATATAATGAATCTACTGCAGGCCTTTGAAGAATCTATTTGATAAACTAATAGGGAGAATGATAAACTAATAGTGGCAAGTAGTTCAGAGGATCTAATTTTTAATTCATTCTTTCCTCAAAGAGTAGCTATTTGAGATAAATACAAAGCCCTCATAGAATATGATGCTGGAAACTATGAGGAATATAAAATTGAATTCGTTAGAATATATATATGTATATATATTATTTATGCATACAGAACTGGGTACAGCCCAGAGATGCGGGGGGCGAGGTGGTGGTGAGAGGATTCACCAGAGACAGAGCAGGAAGAAGAACAGGCCAACTGACAAGTACACTGCTGAGGAGAGCAGCGGGTGAGAAGGCGAGATCCGCTGCACCTTATTGATCACCTCCCTGGCAGGAATCAAACTTGTGCTACAGTGGCTGCGGAGCTTCATTGTGCTGCGCTTCAACCCATTGCGCTACCAGGGAGGGCCAGAATATATATTTTTTTAAAGATATATTTTATTTATGCACACAAAACTGGGCTACAGGCCAGAGGTGGGGGATAGGAGGGTGAGAGGGTTCACCAGAGACAGAGCGAGTAGCAGAACAGGCAGCTCTAAGAAGTAAGTACACTGCTAAGGGGAGCAGCAGCCCGGTGCCACATAGGTCACCTCCCAGCTGGGGACTGAACATGCCCTGAAATGGCTGTGGCTAGCTTTGCAGTGCGGTGCTTTAGCCTGCTACACCACCAAGGAAGGCCCTCCTTTGGAATCTTTAAATAAAATAGGTAATCTAAACAAAAAAACATGCAGTTCTTAAAATACAAATTAATACTGTAAACACATTTAAATATTAACGCTATTAGTGAAGCAGGATATATGCTTTTCTTTTTTCTCTTTTAAATTGCCTTTGCCACAGGGAAGTACAAATGAGGTAAGTTAATTTTTTTTTTTAATTACGAGGTATATATTTGTAAACATCATATTATTATTATAAACCTAACTAGTCATTGAAATATGCCTCAAGGTAAATTTCTAGAAAATCTTTAGTGACTATTGACCTTACACTCTAGGATTTACGAGTTTTAATTGTGAATGTTAACATTGTTTTAAAATACTTAAGTATTTAATAAATCACGTGATTTAATCTGTATAAGAAACAGAAGACTTGATTGTCATGAGTTTTGCTTCCTGAATGTGTCAAAATTTTCAGAATTCTTATGCTCCAACATTGTGCCTTTTATTCTGCTGCAGAGTGAAGTAAGTATAGTTATAAATCTCAAGAAAATTCAACTCTACTGGAGGTACAACTTTTATAAGTTGTTTTTAACTTTGGCTTTTCAGTGACTGTTAATCTATAACACTTTAAGCATGCCAATATACAGTATGACTTTCTCAGACCTTACCTAGTAATTGGTGTTCATTTCTCCTACTGGACATGTGCAAAATTCTGTATCTGAGGAACAAATAGGAGCTGTTAGGAAGGAATCATTTGTTATACTAAGAAAAATGATCTCTATAAAGTCATTTTTAACTATTGTCTTTTAAGAAGCAAAGCAATTTTGAACTACAGAGAAAGCACATAATTCTTTACTAAGTTTCTATGATACATAGCTGAATTATGTCCTCTAGTCAAATACTAGTGGTATATTTAATAATTATAATTCAATAGGGAGTTATATAAAATTCAGTAAAACAAATCTGCCATAAAAGTCAACCAAGTTTCAACCTTGTAAAGGAAAAAAAAATCTAAGCGTTTAAGAGAACAGGGATTAAATTGACTGTGTCAATCAAAATATCGCAGAAGTAGGATAACTGCACATTGCACCAATGTGCATTCATAGAAATTAAGGTGATACCATTCAGACTTAAGAGTATCAAAACAAAATAGCTATATAGACTAACAAAAGATAAGTTAATGAAATTTCCTGGGAATCAATTACTATTTAAAGGATACTGCTTTCATTCAGCTTTTAAAAATATATATTTTTACATATTCCAGAATTATCTCAGATTAGTTAGTAAGCTGAATATTCAATATGTGAAAGTGAGAGGAGGGAGTGAATATCAGACACTGGCTGAAGGGGAAAAAAGAGACCATAAAAAATATGGATTTTTACATAAGCCGGTATGTAAAACAAAGAATAGCCATCGGTAGTTTTAATGTGGAAAGGCTTTCTGAGGTATGATTCTGAATAAGATCTTATAAGATAGAAACAATGAAAAAAGGCAAGTGCATGCTTAAATGAGGGATTCCAGTTTGGCAGAGGTAGGGCAACATACATGCTTAAGTGAAAGACCATGTCAGGAAACAATAGAGAATAAATGTGTTCGTAGTCTGGAAAACCTGTGAAGAAGCACTGATCACAAGTAGTCTAGCTATGTATATTTAAGTAGCCATTGGCAGTCAGAATTATGAGACCTTTAACTCCTCTAAAATTGATTAATGTTCACAATGTGACTTCTTAACCCACTCCTGGTAAATAGTGGTTAGGAAGTTTTGCTCCATGGAGGCTTATAAGATAAAAGGAAATACAAACTGAAAATAAAACATTTATCATGAAGATCCGTCCACAAATGCAGTAATATACACACATTGGAAAACTGAAAATATTTTTGAGTTCTAACACAGTGTTATTAAATTATATATCACATAGATTGATGATTCCAAACTTAGCATACTAAATTTTATAGTCTCATAAACTGCACTAAAAAGAAAAAATTGTATGTTTCACGTAAGGTTTCATAATCTCGATTCTTGTGTTTCTAGGCTTTATACAAACTTTACAGTGCAGCAGCCACCCACAGACATCTGTATCATCAAGCTTTTCCTGCACCAAAGTCAGAAACTACTGAACAATCAGAAAAGAAGAAAACTTAACCCAAATTTTAAAAAACACAGGTGCATGACCAATTGTCAGCTAAATATTCAGCTTTATGTCTCCATGCAAACATTCAAAGTGCTTCCATCAAAAACAGAGTAAAATTCCAAGCACCTCAAAAGACTGCAAAAATGGTTTAGTTCTTTTATTTCAGTGTTCAATAAGCAGATGTATGTATGCATGGTTATATTTGTTAACATGTACAGGTTACTGATTTTTATCTTTAAATATGCTATTATAATTTAAAATATTTATCTATTTATGATGACAGTTCATGTGTACTGCTTGAATTTATTAAATTCTGCTACTGGGTTACAATTAAACTGTATAGTGATACTACTCCACATTTGAATATGCTCATTTCATTTCTATAGAAGAATTTTTAATTTTTTCCTATATTTATTTATTTAAATATAGCATCATCATTCAACAGTCTTGATTATATGTATCACCTTACATACACAATGAGATTAGTAAGTTTTAAATACAGTTCAGAGAGATTTTCAGTTGCATCATCAAAAACTATATATTGCTTTTATAATAATACAGGATATAAACCTCTTGATTAAAAATGCATAAAAATACTTTGTATTTGTGTTTCACTGCACTGTATATTTTTTCATTTGGTACGCAAAGAAATGTATTCTTCATAGTTTTATTCTTTTAACATGTGAAATATTATTAAAGGTTACTCTGGTTCCTGATTAAAAAAAAATGCTTACTGGATTTGAAATGTTTGGGAGATATTGACATAGAGTGATGATGGCTTATTTCTTTATAAATTCAAATGCAGTTTCCTTAATTTTAATACCATTATAAATCTAGGTTTCCATTTTAAGAAATATGCTAATCCCATAAAGAGAAACTTCCAGTTCTTTTAAACCATCAATTTTATAATTTTAATTATAATTTCATTGAAGTATTTTGGAGATAAAAACATAATATAAAAGTGATGCACATTTTAAAGAAGTATGGTCATGAAAAAAGGAAAGTAATCCCTCTTATCTGGGGACGTCTAATGCAGAATAATTCCCAACTTTCTTAGAAAAGGCTAAGCTTTAATTAACTTAATGGTACCACAAAGGGGTAATAGGAAAGAATGATTAACATAGAAGAATGTGTGAAAGTTCACAAGTATGTAAGTGTATTTATTAGAAAAGTTCAATCATACGCCATGCAAAACAATTTCTCCCACTGAAAAAAATTCCATTAATTTACTATATTTTTCAATAACCTTTTCACTAACTGCTCTCTCTGCCCATGGGCCTTTTGAATAGAAAATCAAATATTTATAGTGTTATGCATGTATGTATGGATGGATTCACACAACACTTTTAGTTTCCACAAAAATATATTTAATAAGCTTGTTATATAAAAATCAAACATTTAACATTTTCAACATTTTATCAATGATTCAAATACATTGATATCTAACTGGGAGTGCTTTGCTTTGTGTTTTGAAAGATTACTGAATTAAAAATACATTTACATTATTTACAACACATGTAAATACATCTGAAGAGCTACTTCAACAAATGTGGAAATTCACAGAATTCTAGAGATTCATAGGCATAGAAGTCATCAGTTTTTCTGCAATCAAATGTACTTCAGTAATTATGAACACTGTTTTAACTCTTAAAGGAAAAAAATACGAAAGTTTTAAAGTTCTGTTATGATAAAAGGTAAGTAAAAATCAATTTAATGACTGAGTTTTCTTAATGAATCCCTTATTGTCAATTTTGGCAGCTCAAACCAAATTATTACAATGGTGCATGCTATCCTGTGGGAAATCCTCTACGGTCTCATCATAGCCATGCGTAAAAAAGCCCTGGCTGAAAGTAAGGAAATGATATTCACAATTTTGAGTGTTACACATACTTTTCCCACTGGGTTATTAGTTAAATCCTTAACCCTAAATTATTCCTGAACTATTACAGGCCTTTTACCTTTTCACACCAAAAATATTTTCACAATACATTTAAAAGTGCTTTTTATATTCTGGGGACAGGAGAATCCCATACATTTTATACAAAAATTTATCACAGTAAAGGTCCCAAATTCCATTGCATGTTTTGAACAACATAATGGTAATATTTAAACCAACTGATTCCAGACAATTTTTCATACAAGAGCAGCAAATCTAAAATACTGCATAAATTATCTTTCTCCTTTTAAAAGAAAGGTACTTCTAGTTTAAGAATTTACCAAGTGATCATTTCCTATTTTATACTTGTATATAATGATATTTCTTGCTGCATTTATCTCCACTAAGAATAGTCTAAGCAGTTTCCTAATATACAGTATTCGGAGATGTTTGCCATGACGGCTCTTGGAATGATAAACTAATATTTTTGCTCAATAAAAGATTATTTTTGATAACAAAATACATGTAAAATTAGCATTTTATAATTTCTAAGAAGTAAGCTGCCTTATTAACCGAAGTACTTGTTTGCAGTTTTTTTATATCTGTGAAAATATTAAAGCCCTTATATAACAAATTTTTAAAATTAACTTAAAAATTCTTTCCATGTTGCTGGGCATACCACTGCTGTCTCTGCTTGCGGTTTTCCAACTCTGTGAGAAGAGCCTGTCTGTAGGCTTCATACATTTTAACAATCTGTTCCAGTTCTTTCATGAAAAGCAACTTTAGCATTCCCTGGTATGTATCCAGGTCAGCCAGCTGGAAGAGTTCCCATTTCAGAATGTGGTCATATCTGTTTTGAAAGACAATTATATATCTGTTTACAACATATACATAAGTATGCATCTGTTAGTCTAGTTTTATAAATACCTACTTTTTATGAAAAATAATAAGCTTTATTAAAACTAAGTTATACACACTATCTTTTAGGGAAAGGAAAAAAACTGTTAATCTTAATTTCAGTTTAAGTTAAAAATATTCATTCTCTTAATCTTATCTTAACACTGGAAAACATGAACATATTTCAAACCATTGTGGTTCTATAATTTCTGAAGAGAAAAAAGCACTCAAAAACAATAATACATAAAAATGGACAAGATTGTGTCACTGTTGTTTATTATAGCAGACAAGAAACTAAACAAAGAATGGGCTGAGTTTTCCCAAAGCTGAGTATGTAGGCAGTTGACCCGTGAACACTATTGGGGATCTGAGGCATAAACCCACACAGAGTGGAAAGTCCACATATAACTTTTGACTCCTCCAATACTTAACGGTATCAGTCATCCTGTGCTATCTGTGGGAAAATGGTTTCAGGACCATCCCCCACAAAATTTATGGATGCTTGTTTCTTACACATGGCTATCCATAGTCATGGGTTCCACATCCACAGCTTTTAACCAACCAACATCTACGGCTGGTTGGTTGAATCAACAAATGTGGAACCTCTAGATAGAAAAAAATAATTTCATGTAAGTAGAATTGTGTGGTTTAAACTTGTTTTGTTCAAGTATCAACTGTATTTTAAGAAAAACACACACACACAAACTGAAGTAGAAAGTAGAATAAAAGTTCTTTTCAAAATGAGGGGACAGATTGTAAAAGACTCCAAAATGTGGGGAAAGAACTCTTGTATTATATACATAACTCAGAAAGCTTTTGGTCCTTCTTCAATGGTAAATATATCGCATTATAATGTGAAAATAATGCAACAAGCTTCTGAAGTACAAATTTATATTCTGAACTGAAAGAAACCTAAAGACAGCACTCTAATTTTCTCATTTTAGAAATGAAAAACTGAAATCTGAACAGGCTATACTATCTCTCTAGTCTTGTTTAATGACTAAAAGATTAGAAAGGCAAAGAACTAGGCACCAAGATGTTTCAGAGTAACAGTTTTGAATATTATTATCTAAAAACTAGACAAAGGATTTGAATTATAGCAAGGCATACACCTATGTGATACAGAAGTCAAACTTCTCTGATCATAAGTTTTGTATTACATAAATTACAGAAGTTTTGTATTACGTAAATTTACATAAGTTTTGTGTTACATAAATTACATAAATACATGTTTTGTATTACATAAATTAGATGTTACAAGAAAAATTCAGAGCCTCCACGAAGAAATAGTTCTACAGTATTTGCCAGATTCTCTGCTGTTCATATAGTTTCAGATTTTACTTTTTGTTTGAGACATATTTACAATTCCTAAGAAAAAGTCTTAATCTTCTTAATCAGAATTCCACAGCTTCATGGCATTTCAACAATGTTTACTGAGTAAAGGTGCTTCAGTTTACAATGGGGAACAATAAGAAAGTTAAAGCTCATCTGTGTACTTTTTAACAAGGAAAAAGAATAAGTTGATAATTATCTTATTTTTTTAATGCATGCATATCATTCTTTACAAGCATTTAAGTATAAAAATTTTTAAATTTCCTGACTTCCCAATAGCACCAAAAGAATAGGATTATGGGTAGAAGCAACAAAATTAGAGAATCTTTTAAGAAGGAAAAAAGCACACTAACAAAAGCAATGCACTTTCACTCCCCAAATATTTGCTCCTAAAGCTTCTATATAGTTCTTCCCATCTGCCTAACACATCTAAGTATACCTGTTTTTGTTGTTGTTAAGTTTACAATTCTGTTCTTCCCTTCTTAATTAGTCAAACAATCTGCTTGTGAAGTTTAACTTTCAGCCACTTACACTTTTATTTATACAGACAAATCATTTGGAAAATGGGTTGTAAACTACTCATAGCCTAGAGTTAAAGCATCTCTTTTATTCTGCTTTTCCTAGGGAATTATTCTATTGAAACACTACTCATTAACAACTCACATCCACTAACAGCAACTGCTGTAATGCTGTCAAAAGATCCTGATTGTACCCTGTCTTAACAAGTGAAAAGTGCTGCTATTCCAGCTCCAGGAACCATAATATGTTTACATCTAAACCCTATAATATTGTGTCCACTCTTCCTTTTTACCTATACCCGTAACTGGGAAAATGGGAACACTAGGAGATTATCAAGTCATATGAATACAAATCTAAGTCATATTAATATAAATATATGTGTGTGTGCTGGTTAGTGGAAAGTAAATACAGTGCTGATGGTCATTTTTCTATTAAAAATTAGACTTTACAATTTTATCTTATAGCTTGCTTTTATTAATTATATGATATATTAAAGATTTGTGAGCAAACTTAGAAAGATAATTTAAATAAAATTAATAATTATTTAGAAAAATCTGGATGCATTTACAAATTTTTTTTCACTAAGTTACTATGAAAGAATTAAAGAATTTCAGAAGCTAGATGGGTCTCGATTGTTCAACAAAAGGAAGAAATCAGTATTGGGGTTAAATTTTCTCTTTTTAAAGAGAGAAATAACTAATTATTGAATTCATAGATAACAGCTTATCCTATATTGATAGTTAACTATTTATTAACCATTTCCACACTCTTAAGAGACAAAAATTTAGAATCAACCCAAAAGCAACTATGTTTTACAGTTAGCACACAGAGTTGAAAGGGACTATAATCTCTGGGAGTCTGTTTCTTTTCATAAAGAGCCAGGAATTCATTTTAAGTGCTACCGTTTTACCCTCTCAAAAGAAAGTTCATAATGCTATTTCTAATAATGATTATAAAGTAGGAGTTAAATAAAGTAGAAGAAATAGTCCTCCTCAATCTTACCAACTTTCAGAAATAACAGATGGACACATATTCTTCATATGAGTACAGGTTATATGCAGCAGTAGGTTAAGTAGTATCAAGAATGAAAGGGGGAAGAAGGGAGCTATCATTCCTTAACCCAGTCCCATACTATATGGATATTACAAGATAAAGGGGCTTCTATAGATTAGCCCCAACACTAAATCATGATAAGCTTCTATGAATAAATATGTACACCTAATTTTAATTATACTAAAACCAAACTTTTTTTTTTTTT
>NW_004567114.1:38149850-38235526 GCF_000260355.1 Condylura cristata | reverse complement strand
GGAGGGAAATGCACGGGACTATGGTGGTGGCACAGGGGTGATTTGGTGATGGGAAACCCGCGGGGATTATAATCGATTATAAATTAAATAGAACAAAAGAAATTTTTAAAAAAAGGCGTTCATAAAACCTTGCAGAAAAATATTTATACTTAAAATCTTTTTAAACATTACTTTGCCAAGGCTTAGATTTGACTTGGGGGAAAACAACCTGATGTTTTAGGTTGCAACTCTCAAAAATCACTTTCTCATTTTTCTGTATTCACATGTCAACAGCTGTGAATGTATACACTAAGAAGAATAAGAAGAATGTACAGGAATGTTTATGTTGATCCAAAATGAATAATTCATAGTAACATGAGAATATTAAATGTCCAACATGAGCAGAATCATAATCAAATAATTTTATATATCCTTCAGGTAACCCTACAAACTAGTCAAATTAAGATTGAGAAAAAGCTGGTACGAACAAATGTCTCTAAACAAGGGGGAAAAACTTAAACTCTAGGCTAAAGACATACTAGAGTATACAGCTGGTAAATACATAATAAAATGGTAAAAATTTAGATCAGAGTTGACTTAACCTATTGGAAATTTTATTTCAGTGATCATTCTTTAAAATTATAAAAGAATCATGCTTAGTGGAATTAGCCAGAAAGAAAAGGAAAAATACCTGATAATGCTTAGAGCATTACAGATGTCTCGGGAGGATAGGATTATAATTTTGTAACTGTGTATTATAAAGGACTGGAGGAGGAAATAATAATGAACAACAATATACCAAAGACATTTTATGCAGGTGGGGTAGGGAATGGGATCAAAAAAACAGTGGAGGGAAGGACTGGACTATGGTGATGGCACATGGGTGATTTGGTGATGTGAAGCCCACAGGCGTTACAACTGAGATGGAAAAAGGCACAAAATGATGTAAAAACAAACTATTATATTATTTTTTTAAATGCTAAATCAATTAAAAAAAAAGTGAATGAGGCAAAGATCCTAGTACAGGACTTTGAGACTGGCAGGACTCTAAAATGTATATTTGGAAATATGGATAATGTTTATAATAACAATATAATTCATTATAATAATTACAAGGTAGAATTAAATTATCTAATTAGTCAGACTACATATCATCATAAAAAAGCAAAGTTAAAGTAATGCTGTATATATCAAGAGGAATTATTGTTGGATAAATCAATGTTTTTCTGTAATATCTTAAATATATAAGCCTTTCTTGTTAAAAAAAATTATGTAAGAGATACTATTTCAAAAAGTATATAGGAAAATTTTTATATTCTTTTGAATATCAAAGAATGATTTTATTTTTTTATTATTTATTCACTGTCCAATTACTTTAAAGTCTTTAAAAGTCTTTGGGCTATTCTAGCTAGGTACATTATACTTTAGACATTATGTATCACACCCTTAGTAGACCATAATATAGTGTAAACATTAATTTTATATGTACTAGAAAATAAAAAAATTTATATAATTTGACTCACTGCAGTAGACTGGGCTTGAATCTATATCTTTAAGGCATTCCCGTATTAATAACCAATATTTACAGAAGACAAAACCAAGTTAAACACCCTGTCCAGGTTTATACAGCTAAAAGTTACTAATGAATTCAGACCATCTTCTTCTAGAATTGAAGCCAATATACTTAGTATTTCCCAAATGCCCTTACTTCCTGTTTTGTTTCATATGTGTATCTATTACTTTCCTGGGTCCTTACTTTTATCACAGGGTATTAAATCACAAGTTAATTTCCTATGAGAATGTAATTACTATACAAGACTTGTGTACAAGTCTGTACACAAAGATTCACTACATGAAGATTCAATAAAGGTTTGCAAAACATTTCTAAATAATGATTTTCAGACTTAACAAGCTATAACATCCTTTCCTCAAATAAAATGTTATTTAGAATTTCTGTATTAAGGAAAAAACAATGATACTGTGCTGGTTAAAGCAGTCCAGAGACTCCATTCAGCCCTCCATGTACCTCTCAACAAAAATTTATGCTGTAAATTCACTTACTTCACAGGGGCTCGAGCATAAACCTGAAGCCAGTCAGGAATTTCTGCAGTATGATAGGGATTTGCAGGTACCAGAAGGGACTGATTTCTTTCAGCTTGCTGTGGCTGGTACGTGACAGGAGGAGGTTGATCATATCGAGGTACACTAAGAAGAATGGACATTCATTAAGATAAAGGTTGTAAACCTAAATGAGAAATTACAAATAACTAATAACATTTGCAATGTGCCCGTTGCCCAAACTGAGTTCCTTCCTACCATATAAAAATGAAAGATTCTGTTTTTTTAATAGGAAGTAAATTCACCCTTGCTTACAAATAAGTAGATTGTGAGTGATGGGCAGAAACCTAAGACAAATTTTTACATATTTTTAAGAGATTCCTTCTGATAATATTGTATTTAAGGATAACTTCAAAGGAGTATATAAAAGAGAGCTAAGCTATAACCTTAAAACAGAGGCTTAGAATTAGATCCATAAATTTTAGTAATAACTAGCTGTAAATTTATATTAGTAAGGCTTGCTAGTTTCTCTCAAAATGAGAATGTATGTTTTCTTTTTTTTTTAGTCTGAAAAGGGGGGTTTGGAATATGAAGTATAGAAGTCAATCCTGTGCTTGAAATATCCACATTGTTACTTCTTTCTGGTTGTACTACCTTCAGAGAGCATATGGAGTTAGTTGATTAGACCTTATTTTGAAGCACAGAGACTTAAAAATACCATATTTTAAATTAGTTCTAATAGCTAGATATGTTGAGAGGAGGAAGAGAATATAAGCAAAGTGGGGGAAGGGGCTGTTATATAAGAAAATGCTGAGAAAAGCAATGACCCACTTGAAGGTAAAGCTTAAATGCTGAGGTCAAAATGGTCTCATCTAGGCTTTAAGACAAAACTGGAAAAATTTATTTCCAAACAAACATTTATGCATGTATCAAAAAGGGTTATTGCAAAAATAAATGGGTTTAAAGAAATGTCTGATTACTGTTAACAAAGACCAGTGTGCAAATGGCACTGAATTTTATCTTCAACTCTTCTTTCCAAAGTAGTTTCGTTGATATATAATCTGATAACACAACTGTAGGTAGGGAATAATTCAGTCTTTGAAATCAGACATACCCAGGAGAGTTGACTGAAGTTTAACCAATTATGAGTTGAATACAGACACAAGTGTTTCACTTCTCTAAGCCTCAAACTCCGTTTATACAACTGAAATGAACTCATACCAAAGATGGTGTTTTAGGATTGAATGAGTCGAAAGTCCTGTAGTAGGACTGACATAACATTGACAATCACATAGCTAATTTACATTTCCTATGGAAATTCAAAGAAGGTGTTTGTTTTTGCCTTTTTTATGTCTCATCTTCTGAGAGAAATTAATTTTAGAAACACTGTTTACTATAAAATTCTGTAATACTGAAAGTTTAATTATGATAAATTAAACAAGTGCTGGCAGGGGTGTGGAGAAAAAGGAACTCTATTATACTGCTGCTGGGAATATAGACTGGTCAAGGCCCTATGGAAAGAAGTGTGAATGAAGATTACTTAAAAGACTAAAAACTGATTTAGCAAATGACCCAACAACTGCACACCTAAGCATCTATTCAAGGAGCACAAGAATACTAATTTGAAAAAAACCCTGTACTCCTATATAAAGCAACACTATTTACAATACCAAGGTATGGAAACAACCTAAATGTTCCAGGACAGATGAATGGATCAGGAAGATGTGTTATACCACGAAGGCCCAAAACGATGGCTTGAGTGTGCTCTCCAGACAGGGAGTTAACCCATATGCCACAGCAGACATCTCATGTTTCCCCCTCAGCATTGTGTATTTCAGTAGATCAGCCTGTTCTGTTCCCCAGTCTGTCTCTGGTGAATCCTCTCATACCCTGCACCTCTAGTGGCCTGTACCGTAGTTCTTCTATTCAAAAATAAATAAAATGTTACCCCAAAAATGTGCTATATAGAAATAATGGAACTGGAATACTAGTTAGCAATCAGAAAAGATAAACTCATGCCATTTGCCACAATATGGGCAGAAATGGAAGGGATTTTTCTAAGGAACATGAGCCAGAAGACAGATAAATACCAAATGATTTAACTTATATGTGGAATCTAGAGAAACTAAACTAAGGATTAGAAAAGACAAACTGCAAGACTGACCTTTGAAGGCTGGTGATGGATCTGAGATACAGAAGAGGGAGGGAAAAGTGAAAAAGAGAAGATGAGCAGAATAGTGGGAGAAGCGTGTAGTAAAGGACTATGGGTTCTTGGGTGGTAGGAAAACTATGGTGATGAAATCTGAGGGAAGAAATCCTATGTTATGAAAAAATAAACAAGGATTTTAAAAACAAAAATTAGGCCCTCCTTGGTGGCACAGGGGGTTAAAGTGCAGCACTGCAAGTGAGCCGCAGCTGCTTCAGTGTGAGCTCAATCCCTAGCCCCAGAGGTGATCTACGTGGCATGGCAGACCTCTCCTGGCCCGCCTGCTGCTCCCCTCAGCAGCTGACTTCTGTTCTGCTCTCTACTCTGTCTCTGGTGAATGTTCTCACTGCCTCTGCACCTCTGTTCTGTATGCACAAATAAATCTTTAAAAAAAAAAAATTAAAAGTATGCTCAATATATTCTTCAAAGCCGGTTGTCTCTGTCACCTGGTGACAGCAAACTATACTTGCTTTTAATTCTTATCCCATTTTCCATTGTTAAGTCATTCAACAAACATCTATCATACTCCCAGTGTGTAATTATCTGTATATTAGGTACTGAGGACATAGTGGGAATAAACAAGGCCTGGCCTTTCTTTAGGTATGGGGCTCCAAACTAATCCCAGGTTACAGGGCTACAAACAGAGGCCAGGGATGGCAACATTTTATCTAGAGGCTGTAGCCAAATACAGGCAGAGTGGCTCTGATTTTGGTTTGGGTCGCTTGAAGGATAACAATCTCAGATGTTATAAACACTGACACTGGTAAGAGTAAATGGATCATTGAGAAAAAAAAATTTTCTTTTTGAGGTAAATAAATACAAGAAAAAACTATTTTTCACGGTAACAAATCCAAATATGTAAAATGATTAAAACAAGACCATATGATAAAGCTTAAGTTTATAGTGATAATACTAAAGTGTATTGTTATATAGTTACAGCATACAAAGTATATACTTAGGTCATACTAAGAAATTAGGTCATATCTACAATATTCAGATAACATTTTACCCATTTTAATGGAATGACTCAGTTCTTCAAATAGTTATATGAAATAGCTAACCTCCTTTACTAAACAAATACTAGCTTTTATGTACTTTGAAATCTAGCCTGTATTTTATACTACATCTCAATTTGGATTAATCACATTTCAAATGTTAATAGTCACAAGTGGTATTTGGATACAGTAGTATTCATAAGGTTAGACGTCTAGCCACAAATGAAGCCTACTGATAATCTGAAAATCAATAAAATAGCTCAAAGAATCACCAGTTTTATTATACAGATCTTCTATGTTTTGTATAATTCCAACTTTCACTTGCCTGGATAGTAAGAATAGAACATAAAATCATGTCTGAAAAAGAATAAAGATTCAAGATCTTGCAATTTAAAAGTATTTCAACATATTAGAAGATAGGTTTGTGTTATTTATTAGAATTTAAATGTAAAGCAATAGGCTTTTTATTTATCTCAATTTCTGTTTTGCTACTTACAAGAAAACATTCTGGTATTTTAAATGTCACTAGAATAAAGACACTGATTTTAAGGTTAAAAAGTTGGTTTTTTTTGAATGGAGCTTCCATATGATCCACTCCTAGGTATCTACACAAAGGTCACAAAAACATTAATTAGGGGATACCTGCATTCCTGTGTTTATAGCACTATTTATGATAGTAAATAGTAAGCTATATAAATATATAAGCTATATATTTACCTAAAAATAAATGACTGGATCAATAAAATGTGATATATGTACACAGTGGAATATTACTCAGAGATCAAAAATGATAAACCCGTACCATTCACAGTAACATGTATGAAGCTAGAAAGGATCATGCTCAGTGAAATAAGTCAGAAAGAAAAAGAAAAATATAAGGTGGTTTTCACATACAAGAGGAAAATAGAGGAAGCAAATAAGGGATCAGGGAAAAAAGTAATTATGATAAAGTAAAAACGAGAATCAATAGGCAACTATAAACCAGAGACACTCGTCAGGGCAGAAGGAGGTAACAGGATCAAAACAGGGGTGTGAAGAACACAAGGGACTATGGTGATGGTGCATGGGTGAATTGGTGGGAGGAATTTCACAGGGATTATACCCAAGATGATATAGCATACATTGTATAAAAGTGAAGAATAGGCCCTCCCTGGTGGCGCAGCAGGTTAAAGCACAGCACTGAGAATCTGAAGCCACTTCCGCATGAGTTCGATTCCCGCCTGCCGCCTGCCCTGGAGGAGACCACATGGCGAGCCAGACCTCTCCTGACCCGCCCACTGCTCCCCTCAGCAGTGTACTTCGTCGATCTGCCTGTTCTGCTCCCCACTCTGTCTCTGGTGAAGCCTCTCACCGCCCCTGCACCTCTGTTCTGTATGCACAAATAAATCTTTAAAAAAAAAAAAGTGAAGAATAACATTTTAATGAAAGGGTTTTTTATTATAAAAATCACGTTATTAAAGTTTAAAGGAACATATCATAAACTCTGAAGATTAAAGCTTTCAAATCCGTACTTCAAGATGCTTTTTTCTTTTTGATGAAAGTAAGAATTTAAATTCTAACACTCTATAATGTTAAAACAAAAAGTTAAAATAAAATTAATACTTTACCTAGGAGCACAGGGATGCCTATATTGAGCCTTCTTATTTGTGTGATCTACATAATAGGTTCCAAATTCTGATGATTCAACTCGCTCCCATCCTGGAGGAAGTCCTTCACGCTCAAGAGGATGGCTCCAATGAGTTGTATTTGTGTTATGATCTATATAATATTTTCTTCCTCTCATTGTCCAGTCCACAGACCAACCAGGAGGAAGGGGTAAATCTTCAGAACCATGATTAGTTAAATTTCCTAAAGATGTAGCAGCAATTCTCCCAATACCTGAGCAAAAAGAGAAGAAGCAAAAGAAGTAAAATTAGTCAAAGCTAAAATTATAACATCAGAAAAAATTACAAAATTACCTACACTGAATATATCTGCTAATATTCTTGATTACATTACTATAAGTAAATCTTTTCAGAAAGCCAGACAGCACTCCCATACAAATTTTTAACTACTAGTGAAACTATTTAAAGATGTGTGTGTGTGTCTGTATCTAGAGAGAGAGGTAGGGCCCTCCCTGGTGGCGCAACTAGTTGGAGTGCAGCACTGCAAGCTGGCCACAGCTGCCTCCAAGCAAGTTAGATCCCCTGCCCTGGAGCTAACTCACATGGCACAGCAGACCTCTCCTGACCCGCCCATTACTCCCCTCAGCAGAGTACTCCATCAGTCTGCCTGTTCTGCTCCCCACTCTGACCATTGTGAATATTCTCATGCCCCTGTACCTCTGGCCTGTACCCCAGTTCTGTATGCATAAATAAATAAATCTTTAAAAAACAAAAAACTTTGTTTAAAAAATAGAGAGCTAGAGGAAAATGGAGAAAATTTTGCTTCATTTGAGATGTTAGTTATGATAATTCAACTAAAACAGTGAAAATGAATGTAAATTTATTATAATTTTGCAATTCTTCTAATAATCTTGCTATATCCTAGAGCTATTAAATAAGTTTATCAAGGTAGCAGGTACAAAGTCAATATACAAAAGTCAATTAGCTATATAGTAACAACAATTGGGAAAAAATTACACCATATTTAATAGTTTGAAAAATCAAATACTTATGATAAATCTAATGAAATATGTATACAGTCTAGATGCTGAAAACTAAAACACTATAAAAAATATGAAAAAAGGCCTACCATGTTAATAGACTAGAAGACTCAATATAGTTATCAATTCTTCCTGAAATGACCTTTAGGTTTAAAGTAATTTCAGTCAATATTCCAGTAGAAATTTTTATAGGCATAGACAAATGTGTATGAAAAAAGGTCAAAGAACTAATACTGTTTTTAAAAGAGAGAATAAATCTGAAGGACTCATGCTACCTGATCTTAAGACATACTTAAGGGTATAGCAATCAGGACAATACGGTGTTGTCAAAAGGACGAGCATATCAATAAAATATAACAGAGACCCCAGAAATATACCACTTATTAATGGCCAACTGATTTTTCATAAAGGCAAAAAAGGTAGATCACTGTATAAGGACAATTTTTTCAACAAATGTTATTGGAACACCTAGACATCCAGACGCAAAAAATTAATCACAACTTATACCTCCTACCTTATTAAAAAAATTATATCAGGATGGATCATGTATCTAGGCACAAAATAAAAAAGTTTTAAAAGAAAAATATTTTCACAACTTTGCATTAAGCAAAAAGCTCTTAAAGC
Organism: Condylura cristata; assembly: GCF_000260355.1. Lineage (NCBI taxonomy): Eukaryota > Metazoa > Chordata > Mammalia > Eulipotyphla > Talpidae > Condylura > Condylura cristata. Next base: position 38,227,020 of record NW_004567114.1, on the reverse strand, counting down.
ATGATGCTGAAAGTACAACCCACAAAGGAAAATATTGATAAAATGACTTCATTCAAATTTCAAATGTTTTCTATGTGAAAGACACTATTAAGAGAAAGTAAGTTGAATTACAGACAAGGAGAAAATGTTCACAAATCACACATTAGGCAAAGGACTTTAATCCAAAACATATAAAGAACTCTCAAAATTCAACACTAAAAATCTCAATTAAAAGAAATAGGCAAAAGATTTAAAACAGGCATTTCATCAAAGACAATAGAGATAGTAACTGAGGACATAAAAAATACTATCCTATCAGTCATCAAGGAAATACAAACTAAAACCACAATGAGATAACACCACACATCTAAGAGGATGGCCAAAAAAAGGGGGGATATCTCAACATTGCTGATCAGAATGCAAAATACTAGTCATTCTGAAAAACATCAGTAGTAGTATAAAGTTAAACATAAGCTTTGCATGTGTCACAGCAATTCTAATCCTAAATATTTAACCTACAGAAATGAAAATTTACCTTTTAAACTTGTACATGGATGTTTAACACTGACTATAGTCATAAATACCCAAAACTGAAAACCACCCAAATCCTTTAAGAGAAAGGATACGCTAGTACAATCTGGAGTTTGAGGGAACTAATAACTGATAAACTACAACAACATGGATGAATCTCAAAGGCATGCTGAGTGAAAGAAGTCATTTTCAAATGGTTATAAGTCCCAAAGGAACAAAGAAGCAAACTGAGGATGATGGGAAATATTCTATGAATTGACCATACTGTTCAATTGTCTCAATGATTATTCTTACTACCTATAACAGTCTACCTCTCTCCAGATCCCAATTCCCCATTCTTCCCACCCCTCGTCACTTTAACCTTCAAATTTATATAATTGTGTTTGCTTGCTGTCTTTTTTAATCTCACAAGAATAGAAGATACCTAGACAAGGAATTATTATTTATTCACAAACATCTAGATAGTGTCTATAGCAATAGCTGATAGTATACAATAAATAAGCTACAAAATAAAGGCAGACTGGTATCTGTTGAGGGAAGATGCCTAGAACCCAGAAATAGATTCATCCAATATGCCCAACAGATTTTTGACAAAAAGAAAAAGTAAATCAGAGAGGGGTAATAGTCTTTTCCATAAATGGCAATGATGAGCTAGACATCCACAGGCCAAAAAAAGGAACTCCAATCTAAATGTCAAATCCAAGAATTAACTCAACTGGGTCACAATCTAAACTATAACACTACAAAACTGTTAGAAAAAATTATGGAGGAGAAAATCTTCAGGATTAGGATTAGAGCAACATAGCTCAATCTTCACACCAAAAGCCTAATCTATAAAAGGGTAATTTACAAACTAGATCTCACTCAAAATGAAAGTTTTGCTCTATATAAATCCACATGCAAGGGTTGAAGAGATAAAGTATAGATTGGAAGAAAATATTTGCAAACTACATATCTCACAAAGAATTGATATCTACAATATAAAAAGAACACTCAAAGCAATAAAACAATCCAATTAAAAAATTAGTAAAAGGTGGGGCTCTCCCTGGTGGCACAGCAGATTAAAGCACCACATTATGAAGCTCTCCAAAGCCACTGCAGCATGAATTTGATACCTGGCCAGGGATCTGACCCACATGGTATAGCAGACCTCTCCTGTCTTGCCTGCTGCTCCCCTCAGCAGTGTACTTTGTCAGTCTGCTTGTTCTGCTCCCCACTCTGTCTCTGGTGAATCCTCTCACCCACCACAACTCTGGCCTGTACCCCAGTTCTGTAAGTATAAATAAGTAAATCTTAAAAAAAAAATTAGTAAAAGGCATTTACCAAAGGATATACAGATGGTAAAAAGCATATGAAAAGATATCTAACATCATGAGCCATCATGAAAAAGCAAACTAAAAACACAATGAAATACTATCTCACACATACCAAAATGGTTAGAATAAAAAATAGTGATAATACAAATGCTAGTGAGGATGCAAAGAAGTTGCAAAAGTCATATATTGCTCTTAAGAAATTAAATGGAACTACCACTTGAGAAAACATGTTAGCAATTTCTTGTAAAACTAAACAGACAGTTATCATAAGACCCAGAAACCTGACTAGCATTTGTCTCAGATGAAAACATACATTCCCACAAAAACCTATATACAAATGTTCATAAAAGATTTCCTCTTAACAGTCCAAAACTGAAGTAGACTGGATGGTCTTTCAACAGATAAATGAGTTAAACATACTATGGCGTACTGTGGGATACTACTTAGCAATAAAAAAACAGGAACTACTGATACATAAAACAATTTGTATGACTCTCTAGAGAATTATGTTGTGTGGGAAAAAAATCTATCTCAAAAGGTTACATAATGATTCCATTTAAATAGTATTTTTGAAAATGACAAAATTTTTTCTTCAGATTTTAATAGTTTTTGATTATTCACAGGTCTGTATAATTGCAGAGGTACATTTTGTACCTCTATGCTTCACTAACTTGACACATTATCATATCCCAGTCCTTCTCCTAACCCCTTCTTCTACCTTTCTATTCTTTCTGATAACCAATATATTTCTCCAGAGCCTAAGAATTACTGTTGTTGTGCTTTGCCAGTTAGTGTACTGTACCAGTTTGTGTCCTGTGCTTATTTATATTCCACAAGTACAGTCATCCAGACTGTCCTTCACTTTGTGACTTTTTTCCTTTAGCATAATCAGCTTAAGAGCCATACATTTTTGTCCCAAAAGGTACTGTTTTGCTTTTTTAAAATAAATGAATAGTATTCCACTGAGAAGAAAAAATGACAAGAATTTTAGAAATGGAGAACAGATAAGTAGTTATTTGCTAGGGTTGGCAAGAGAGGTGGGTATGGCAATTCAAGGACAAACTAAAAGCGTGCAGAGATGGAACTCTTCAGGGCTTAAGCCAGTGGTGCACACACAACCTACCTGTGAATACACACACACACACACACCAGTTCAAGTAAAAGTAAGCAAATTTAAACTGGTGGGTAAATTGTATCAATGTCAAATCCTAGTTATAGTACATACGATACCTTTACGAAGCATTACCAAAGGGGGAAACTGGATGAAGTAAATAATCTGCATTAGTTCTTAAAACTGTATGTGATCTTTTGTCTTTTTCTTCTGGAATTTCATGGAGAAATCATACAATGTGCAAATATGAAGGATGATGTAATAAGTAATTTTAAAAAACCATATGAGTCTACAATTATCTCAATAACAACTTCAATAAAGGGAGAGATGGATGAGCCTCTGATAAAATATACGTATGTGTCAAAACATTTAAGAAAGAATAAGAATAGTGAAGAAAGTGAAGATAGTAAACCACTATGAAGAACTACCAAGAAAGTACCCTACAATTTCTCCTTTTCCCTCTACAATCCCCTGCCCTCTCCAGTAACCACAAAGTCAATTTCAAATACACGCAACAAAATGAATGGAAATAATTTTAAAGGATTCAAGCAAGTATGTCTGATAATACAAGTAAAGGAAATCCACTGATAAATGACGAGTCTCCCTGTAAGAAAGCCAAAATACTACTACCAAAACAAGTTATCTTAAAATTTAATACAATAAAATTTTCCTAAAAGTAGTAAAATGAGTATACTATTTGGAGAGGACAGAAAGTTAACTTTCTGTTGTTAAAACACTATTAAATCAATTCTTATGAGTCAATGAAACAATAAATCATACTTTTGCATCTATGGATTTTGGCATTCTTTTATAAATACCACTTAGCTTTTATAATGTACTTCTTACTAAACTCATGCATATTTTGCAAAAAATATATGGACTTTTAAATAGGTAGTAATAATAAAACTGTCATATAAATTTTATTTTTAATTCAGAACAGCTGTCACAAGATATATAGCAGCTGAAAAGGTCAAATTACTGGTGAGAGGGAAAGAGACAGGCATTGAATTTCTCCATGACAACATTCAAACATGCAAAATATTAAAGATATGTATAAGATCTTTGAGGAAAGTATAATGTAATGTTTTTCTATATAATCAAATTTTCTTTCAGGTAGTTTATAAATTTTAAACATGTGAGAACTCAGTGAAAATTGTTCACATTCCTTTTTAAGAAAACTATAATATACTATATATACCTCAATGAACTAAGAGTTGAGAGGAGACAATGTAGGAAAGAGACAATAAGCAACAACTATTTAATGATAGAACAAAGAGTAAAATAAAAGTGGAGTTTAGATTAATGGAACAAAGAATGTTATCATCCTGATAATATAGAAAATTAATTGGAGGGAAAATAAAAGCAGGATGTAGAGTAAGTTCACTCATTAGTTCATTAATACCTGGGAATCAAATTATATAAAGGCTAAAAAAATACAAGAGTATTTTTAACAGTAAAGTCAAACTGAAATTGATGAAAAACTGTAGAGGAGAGAAAAGAAGAAAATATGGTAAAGTTTCCTATAGTGGTAGGAAAACAAGAAATAACGCTCTAAAGAAACAGCATTATAGGTATATTATAACTGTAAAGGCAAGAATTAAGAACAAAAAATGCAACCCTTTGCAATTATAGGAACTAGACAAGTAGAGAAACAAAACATTTATTTTATGTAAATAAGCTAGGTTCACCTTATTATGTAAAAAATGATTTTCACACTGAAGCTCAAAGAAAAACTATATACAAGAAACACATCTAGAACAAGTGATTCAGAAAGACTAAAAGAATCACTAAAGGTACACAGGCAAATGCAATTAAAAATATTAAAACTGATGAAAGACTGCACACCAAGAGAAACAATATCCAAAATGAAGAAATGTTCTACTAATGGGAGAAAATATTCACACTCTATACAAACTGAGAAGGGTGAGAAAGGACTGATTTCAAAGCTCTATGAAGCTTACAGTACACAACAAAAACAAACAACCCAATGAAAAAAATGGGCAGAAGAGCCAAAAGGATGAATCTCCAAAGAAGATATGCAAATGGCCACCAGGTCTATGAAAAAAATGCTCGATATCACTTATAATCAGGGAAATGAAAATCAAAATCACATACCACCTGACACCAGTGAGAATGGCACACATTAAAAAATACCTATCAACAACAAATGCTGGTGAGGATGTGGAGAAAAAGAAACTCTCTTGCACTGCTGGTGAGAATGCAAACTGGTCCCAACCACTAAGGAAATGGTGAGAATGCAAACTGGTACCAACCACTAAGGAAAGCTGTGCGGAGGTTCCTCAAATTACTAAAAGTGGATCTACCATAGGATCCAGCAATTCCAATCCTAAGAATCTACCCAAAGTTCACAAAAACATTAATCTGAAAGGAAACCTGCACTCATATTTACTGGAGCACTTGACAATAGGTAAAATATAGAAATAATCTAAATGCCCCCAATCAGACAACTGGATCAAGATGAGGTACAACAATGGAATAATACTCAGAGTTCAAAAAAGATAAACTCTGCCACCCTTAGTGGCACAGTGGGTTAAAGTGCAGCTCTATGAAGCTATCTGAAGCCACTGCAGCACCAGTTTGATCCCCAGCCAGCAAGGTGACCCACATGGCATGGCAGACCTCTCCTGTCTTGCCTGCTACTCCCCTCAGAAGTATATTTCAGTAGATCTGCCAGTTCTGCTCCCCACTCTGTCACTGGTGAATCCTTTCACCCCCTGCACCACTGGCTTGTACCCCCATTCTTGTATGCATAAATAAATCTTAAAAAAAAAATCAACTCATGCCAGTCAAGCAACATGTATGGAGCTGGAAGGGATTATGCTAGTGAAATAAGCCAGAAAGAAAAAGAAAAATACTGGGTGGTTTCACTTACAGGAGGAATATAGAGGAACCAAATAAAGTATCAGGGAAAACAAGTAATTATAATAAATTAAAACTCAACAGGCAACTATGAACCAGATACACTATTGGGGTGGAAGGAGTGAATAGGCTCAAAATAGGGGTGGGAAGAGCACAAGGGACTATGGTGATGGTGCATGGGGGAATTTCACAGGAACTGTACCTGAGAGGAGAAAGAATTCATTATACAAAAATGAAGAATAATGTAAAAATGTGTGTGTGTGTATGTGTGTAAATAAAGATGTGTACATGTAGGCAAGGGAATACTACTCAGCAACTCAAATGAGAAACTCATGCCATTCACAGCACCTTAGATGGAGCTGGAAGAGATTATGCTCAGTGAAATAAAGTCAGAAAAACAAAGAAAAATATCTAATGGTTTCACTTATAGGAGAGAAACTGAACAAAGGGTTAGGGACCAAAAAAAGAAAAGACAAACTAGCAGAAACATTACAGACTGTAAACATACAGCAGGGAAGGGGGAGCAAGATGGTTAAAATAAGGGAGGGGAGAGCATAAAGGACTATAGTGATGGTTCATGGGTGAGCTTGTGATTTTTGGGGAATATAACTGAGGAGAGAAATCAGTTTGTACACAAATTAACAACAATGTAAAGAGAGAAAAAAATAATAATAAAAAGGCCAAAAAATTAAACAAGAACATCTTATAATATATTTTATTCACTTTACAGTTGTTCTAACTTCACTTTTCAGGAAAGGAAAATTCTCCCTCTATCCTTCAAGGATATTCCAGCCAATTTAATAATTAAATTGATACATAAAAGATTACCAGGAGAAAAATTTAACTTTGTACCCATGTAAACACGAAATACCTGAGGATAATGAGGTATCAACAACTGATTTAAAAATATACTATCTTGAGTCAACACATGGAATAGGTTGATGAGGGTTCATAAAGAGCAGCTATTTGGTAAATGTTTGCCCTTTATGACAGGTCATAAAATTTACTCCTGGTAGTAACTCTCATCTAAATTTTTTAATACACTAAGGGAAAAAAAAGCTTTCATGGGGCCAACAGGGTCTCAATTCCTTTAGCTCAAAACAACCCACATGCCAAAGTGGCGTAACTTGGAAAGTCCTGTTCTGACACCTATAACTTCAAGAACTGGAAAACAAGCCTGCAAAAGCACAAACTAAAATACAGACAGAAAACTGAACTTCTAATAACCAACAATTGTATTTAGTTGTCGTTATTTATAGTTTTAATGCTTAATTAAAAAAAAAGAATTTTGAATGTTTTCAATAGACTAATCTAAAAAGACAACTACTTTAACAACAAATCTCAAACTTTTGGGTTCAGCAACCCTTTCTATTCTTAAAAGGACGGACTCCAAGGAGGTGTTTTTAATAGGGATTATTCCAAATATTTACTGTGTTGAAAATTAAAACCACAAAAGGTAAACAATATTAAATTCATGTAAAAATGACTTATGTTGGGCCCTCCCTGGTGGCAGCGAGGGTTAAAGCACAGTACTTAGAAACTAAAGCCACTTCAGCATGAGTTCTATATTCGCCCAGAGGTGACCCATATGGTGCGGCAGACCTTTCCTAACCCACCTGCTGTTCCCCTCAGCACTATACTTATCAGTGGGCCTGTTCTGTGCCCCACTCTGTCTCTGGTGAATCCTCCCACCACCCCTGCGCCTATGGCCTGTACCCCAGTTCTGCATGTATAAATATATCTTTTTAAAAAATGACTTATGTTAACAGTAGTGTCAATCTTAAATATTTTTCATAGCATTTGATTAAAATAACTTTTCAAAAACTATGGAGTACTGCTACTTAACATTTATGTAAATCTCATTAATGTCTGGCTTAACAGAAGTCTGACTTCTGCATTCTGTCTTTTATAATATGTCATTCTGGTTGAAGTAAATGAAGAAAATCTGGCCTTACAAAAATAATTAGAAAAGATCCTGAGGCATCTCACACAGTTCAATAGAATTTCTGATAAAAAATTCTGTACCAGTTTGAAGGGGGGAAAAAAAAGAAAGATGGTTTACCCACTAAATGCCTATCAGAATTTTGTTAATATACAGTATATAAAGCTTCTTTAAAATTTAAAATATCACATCTAACAGCTTTTTATATTTATACCATTTAATCTAGTCTGTATAATCTATATATTTTAATCATGTTTGGAAAATATTAAGTGTCCCACTTAGTATACTTTCTTAAATTTCTCTATTGATCAACAGCAGGAAGACAAATTTCCATTTTTAAAACTGAGTTTAACCTCATAAATTTCCTAATTTAGTATCTGTCACAATCATGAGAACATGCTCAACCTAAGACACAAACTAAGAAAACAGTTACAAAATTAACATAAATGCTAAATTCCATGAGTCACCTTGGAGAAATTGCCAACTAATTCTGGGGTATGGAAAGTACTGATAATCCTGGAACATTTTTTATTATCAAAAAGTAAGGAAGTGGTCAAAAACAGCACAGCAGCATGTCAAACAACACAGCTGCTTCCCCAAAAGAGTTCCTAAAGCCACCACTGGAACAATTTGAAGCAATTAAATAAATGCCTTAATAGTAGATTTTAACCCAAAGTATTTCAAAGCATTAGTTTATAATGATGAAAATAGACTGTGAGATAGTCTCCCCTCCTTGAAAATGAGTTAAAAGTTAGTTGTTCTGCTAAAAATGGAGCTTCCATATGACCCAGCAATCCCACTCCAAGGTATCTACCGAAAAGACATAAAAACACTGATTCAAAAAGACACCTGCACCCCCCATGTTTATTGCTGCTTTATTTACAATTGGAAAGACATGGAATCAACCCAAATGCCCAAAAGTAAATGATGGATTAAAAAGATGTGGTACATATACATAATGGAATATTACTCAGCAATCAAAAAAATATAATGCATGCCTTTTGCAGCAACATGGATGGAGCTGGAAGGGATCATGCTTAATGAAATAAGCCCGAAAGAAAAGGAAAAATACCGGATGGTTTCACTCACAGCAGGAGTATAAAGGACCAGGCGAGAAAACAATAATAATAGTGAACAACTATATACCAAAGACATTTAATGGGGGTAGAGTGGGGGAATGGCATAAAAAATGGGGGGGAGGGGGGAAGTGCACTGGACTATGGTGATGGCATATGGATGAATTGGTGGTAGGAAGTCCATGAGGATTACAACTGAGATGGAAAAAAGCACAAAATGATGTACAAGTAAACTATTATATTATTTTTTTTAAAAAGTTAGTTCTACACTTCTAGAGAAGAGCAACAAATGAGAAAAAGAGTAAATTTACAATGGAGGAAAGGGCAAAAAAGACGAAGATTAATATCACTAACAATATCACATAGATACCAAGCACATCCTTACATATGATGTAATAAGGACATTGCACTATGATATTCTTTTCAAAAATCAGCAAGCCCAATCTAAAGAGAAAAACATCAGACAAAAGCCAAAATGATTAATATTCTACAAAACACCTGTAAGATTCCCTGAAATTGTCAAGGTCATGAAAAACATGAATAGAAATTATCAAAAATTAAAACAGACTAAGGAAACATGACAACAAATACATTGTGGTACTCTAGTTTGGATTCTTGAGCGGAAAATGTAAATCAATGAAAAAACTGATAAAATCAAAATAAAGCCTGGAATTTAATTTTAAAAATTTCTTGAGTTCATAAACTGAAAATTAAAAAAAAAAAAATCACTGGTTACTTCTGGAGATAACTATCAGCTTTAATAAAAAACAGTAAATGAAAGACATTAATCCTGTCTTTCTTATGTGTGTAGTAACCAAATATTTGATAAGGGAAAGTTTTTCATTATAGAATTCCAACTAGTAAATAGAGAGAGAGAGAGAAAAAAGAAAACTTAGCAATCACCATTTGTTAATACTTAATGAAATACTGGATGTAGCCAATAAGCATTAACAGTTGCCAAATCAATAAAAAAGGCTGATGGGGAATTCCCTGACAGGAATAGGGCTGCCATCTGATTCCATGATCAATTTTTACAGCACATCAATTACTGTGTCTTGGAGAACTGAAAAATTTAAACAGAAAAGAAACAAACTAATATGCTATAAGCATCCACAGAGCAAGTAACTTAAAATCACATTATGTAACATTGAAGGTGTTTCAGACAAGTCTCTCCACAAGGTGCTATTTCAGCATGTGGATTATTTCAAGCTGAAATTAATGGAGGCCCTGAAGGTTCTCAAGAAATCCTTACTATTCCCTTAACTACCTAGAAGAATGCGTGCGTAATTGTGATGTCTTGACAGAATTAGGGTCATTACCAAAAATAACCTTTTGATCTTCATTTTATCTTTTCTTTCTCAGATTGCTCAAGTCTATGCAGGCTCCTGTACATATGAAATTAAATATTTCTCCTACCAACAAGTGTGTCTGATATTATAATTTGTAATCAACTGGATGAATCCAGATGAGTATGGAGGATATCTCCTGTTGTCCCCAATAGTATACAATAGCTTTATACTTTCACCTATTTCCATCACTAAAATTGTAGTATTAGCCAAAACCAAGGACAGTATTATTTTAATTATAGTCAATTAATGTAACTTATATTGAGTTATTTATAAGAAATATAACATTTTGCCCAACAGAGATGCCCCCCAGAAAAATATGAACAGATTTCTAAACACAGCTATTAAACTGAACTGTATTAAACACAGTTTAATAGCAGTATTAAACACAGTTTAATCTAAACACAGCTATTAAACTGAAAGTATTTTAAAAATGCAAATACTCAGATGCCATTTAAGTTTCTGATAATTTTGTTTGCACTTCAGAAAACATAAGTTTCCATATACAGAACTTACCTAAATCAAACACATGTACTTTTACATTTAAACAGTCGTAGGCACCGCACAATATATTTAAACTATGGCAAATATGAAATTCTTATTTAGAGCAAACACAAAGACATCTCTGTAACATCTCTCATTCTACAATAAGAACTAAACAATGACAATTTGATAAGGGAGTCATGAAATTACAATGTTCTAAACAGGCTCATCAGATTTCCTTTACACTTGTAAAATCATTTCCTAACCTTTTCAGAAATATTTATAAATAATTTAGTTTTATAATATATTTCACCTCTACTTCCTGAAAGCGCCACGTGAACTAAATTTTTTCAAACTACTACTTGAGATATTTTAATATAATCATGGAGATGAATGTACGCCAACTTCTAAAACATAAAGCATGATTTTTAGTCTAGTAGACAAAAAAAAGTTGTATCAAGCTCTAACACACCATACTTGCACTCAAAGTAATCAGAAAGTTGAAGCTTCAATAATCAAGCATATCAATATGGAAAATGCATCAAAGAGACCAAAACACCCACTAAGGACTAGTGTGTACTATAACCCTGGTCCTTTCCTTATGTAGTTTTTCATACATGAAACAGCTCTATGAAGTAATGTTACAATGAATACACAGATGAAAAAACAAAGGTTCTCTAAGTTAATTTACTGAAGGTCACACAGATGGCATAAGGTCTAATGAAAAACTAATTACTAGCCATGTAATGTTAGCTATAAAACATTAAACATAATTTTTCAAAGGAAAATATTAATGACAATAAAAAAAGAAAAATCAAGCTACCAATTTTGAATTCTAACAGTGTGGAAAATGAGAACTTATTCTTGAACTACAAGTTAAAAAAAACAAACAGTATTCCATAATTTCAATTAGTCCCTGGAAAGAATAAATGGTACTCATAATACCCGAGTTTCATTTACAGAAATTAATTATAAAACACCTACCACTTCACTATATGTGCATGTCTATAAATTATATATAGATATAAAATATTCATGATTTTTCAAAGACAAAGTGTTATTCTGTATTGTCAAACAGCCCTTTACTAGATACTCTTCCAAAGAACCTAATATCATTCAACCAGTTGGACGTTATGAGCACTTCCTTTATAGACAAAGCTCAAAAATTCTAATTTCCTAATTTTGCAGAGAATAAAATGGAATCTGGAACTTTAATGAGGTTTACAAGTTCTAAGGTAATAGATGCTGAGTATTATAGCTCATGATAATAAAGGTTTTAATAGAGAGAAGTACTGAACCAAGTCAATTCTGTTTCTCTAGAACATAATCACAAACAAAATTATGTCCTTAAATTATGTCCTCCTAAAAAAGATGATTCTGGTCAACTAAAAATATACCCATTTCATGGGGTAAACATAAACCCAATTTTTTTGGTAAAGTCAGACACTTTCAGTCATCTTTAAAAATAAAAGCTTTAAAAATCTATTACTTAAAACTGTATAGAATTAAATTATTTAAGTGAAAAAAAAAAAACCAAACTCCTTTCAACTACTACTTAATGAAAGATCCCCTGTTAATAGCAGAATTTCTTCCTTTGGCACATACAATAAACTTTCAACTCGTATGTTAGTCAAAATGTTAAAGGTAAAATCTCACAGCTAACAGCAAAACTTGCTGGGCCCTAAAATCATTTAAAATAATTTACAACTTGTTTTTGTGTTTCTGATAAATACAGTTAAGATGAAGTTAAACCCTTAAGATAAGGTGTTTCCTGAAAGTCTAAGTATTCACTGGCAGGTTTTAAGACACTCATTGTCATTACAAAACTGTTTTCTTCCACACCTTCTCATGTTTATGAATTAGAAGCAGTTATCATTTTTTAAAGTGCATAAAAATAAATGCATAAATCTTCAAAACATAATGTCAAGTCTTTTCAAGATGAATTCAAGAAACTTCCACCTATTGTCTCATATTTAGAATTTTCCCTTCTGGAAAAGAGTTAGACTTTTCTGTTTGATTAATAATTAGTTATTAATCTTTCCTGCCACTTGAACAAAGGAGTTGGAAAAATTTGAAGACTTTTTTCAAAGACATATGTTTTTTCCTAAAAGGTAAATCACTTTTAGGATGTAAACTGTTAAGTGAAATTTCTCAAGCAGTTAGCACTGATGTCATAAAAGCACATCTTATTTTTTAAATGGCATCCTTTAATTAGAAAAAATATTCAATTATGTATTTTACTTCTAATTTAGGACTGGGAAGTTGTTTTATAGTCTGTTCAAAGTATTCAAGCTATCAGTGATGTTATATAAATATATATGGGAAAAGTGGGTGCTACACAATAATAATCTGTTTTAACAGGAAATTAATTAAGGTATTATTTCTGCTACCCCTCCGCTACCAAACACCAGACTTGAAATCTCTAAACTCATTCATTTATTCAACCATTTATCTTTTGAGCCCTTCTATGTAGAAAGATGAAAAACTAGTTCTATTTGACTTCTCTCATTCCCTCATTCCTAAAAATCCCATCAAAATAGATGTATTCTACTCTGCCCTTTCTAAATGTCCCCAGTCTGGGTAACAACCTCAATAATTTATTTAAAATATTAACCACTGCTAAGTAAAAATTAATTTCAATACTAATCACTGAACATGCATCAAATGTAAAATTTTGGACTCAATAAAGCTAGTGTCTAACATTAAAAAACTAAATATTTTTGGCCCTCCCTGGTGGTGCAGCAGGTTAAAGCACAGCACTAAGAAGCTAAAGCCACTTCTGTATGAGTTCGATCCCCGCCTGTCCCGGAGATGACCACATGGTGCCGGGCAGGCCTCTCCTGACCTGCCCGCTGCTCCCCTGAGCAATGTACTTCGTTGACCTGCCTGTTCTGCTCCCCACTCTGTCTTTGGTGAATCCTCTCACTCTGCATTTCTGGCTTGTACCCCAGTTCTGAATGAAGAAATAAATAAACCTTTAAAAAAAAAAAAAACTAAATTTTTTTAGTAAAAGAAAAACACAAGGACGCAAAACTGTACAAATATAAGTATAGTAATGTGGAAAACAAAAGAATCTGTCAAGGAAAAAGATAGAGTAAATGGCTAAAATACTAGGAATCATCAGTTAAGATGGCTATTTTACATTTTGCCAATTTCCTATGATAACCAGATATTACTTTAAAAGAAAATGTAAATGGCCTTTATTTTAAAAACTTACTGTTCTGGATAAATAGCAACTATTTCTGAGATTCAAAAGTAAATAACTAGAAATATTCAAAATAAACATTTATGCAATTGCTTGAATCCTTTAATCTAGAAGTTCTTTAAAAACCAGAGACTACCATTCTCATTACAGTATTTCCATATGCCTAGAAACCTCTCCTCTTCAATGTGCCCATGAAACACCAGTTATCTTTCACAAAATAAACCTCTCTCTTACCAACTATTTCCCAGCTTACAAAATTTTAAAGACTTTTTAAACCTTTCTAAAACCAGACTGTTATTTTTCTTCAAAGGCATCACAGATTTGTCCTTTCCTTTCCAAAACTACTAGTACCTGTACATTCTTTTTGTAGGCATCGATCCTAAATACGCTCAATACATAATGAACCATTTGACAGTAAGGTTTTTTGACCAAGTTAGCAAATATGAACTACAAAGTTTCATTACGAGAAACACTGCAGGTTTTGGCTAATAATGTAGTTTACCCATCATCACCTACCATGCCAAATTTTGCTGTCTTTCCTTTTTCAGGTCTAAGTTCAGTTATTCTGAAACCCTAACTTTCCTATACAACCAAACTTAAACCTAAACTCAATTCAACCATTCCCAAGCCATTAATTCTGTAGGTGTTCAAAGTTCATAGTTTTTTTTTTTAATTATTTATTTATGTATACAAGAACTGGGACTTAGGCAGAGATGCAGGGCATGAGAGGATTCACCAGAGACAGAGTAGGGAGAAGAACAGGTGGAACTACTGAAATACACTGTTGAGGGGGGCAGTGAGTGAGACATAGGAGGTCTACACTGCCAAGTGGGTCAGCTCCTATTGCAGTGGCTAGGGTGTGGGGACAGGGGAACTTCATAAGCTAAGAATCCTTGTGCCACCAGTGAGGCCCCGAGGTTCATAGTTTTAACAATCTAGAGAACCTTGAGGTAAGTACGAATTTTATATAACATGAGTTAATATATTAAATGGACACAAGTTCTTTCATTCACTATAGGTTAATAACTGCTGGAAAGTTGGCATAGCAAGACAGACAAAAGGGGAAAGTATTTCTATTAGGAGTATTTGTTGACTTTCCAAGAAAATCCAGAAATGTTTGTGAACATCTTTTTAATTAAATGTTAATAAATCTAAATATAAGCTAATATATTATTTATAATTTTAAGTTACCTGAGGCTTGCCTGCCCTGATTTTGTGGTGTTCTTTGGAAAAGATCATGATTGTATTCAAAATATCTATAGTCTTCATGTGTACGCTCTCCAAGTGGACGTCTTCTCTGACCATCAAAATAATTATCTGAATAATAGTATCGGGAACCAGAGTCTCCATTTTCAACAGGAAAATTAACTTCTGTTAAAAATGACTGAGAAGAGCCATATTCTCGAGGGACATCTGTTAGACTCCTGGCAAGATAAGAAGGTGCAGATAATCTGTTGCTTTCTCTTCTCATTATTTCATGAGGTGTTCTTTGAATTGGAGTCCTAAGGAAACTCTGGTTTCTTGAACCTATTCCATCTCCAGAAGATGAAAAAGCATTAGGGCTTGAATCTGGAAGACAAATATCAGTTCGTCTTGGAATTGTTGGACCGTGCCGGATGAATGAAGGCATGAGATCTATAATAGAACAAAAAACAGAATGAACATTTCTATAAATACTACTTCTCAAAAATTTTTTCATTTACCTCTATTATACCAACACACAAAATTTCAACAAACTTAATTAACAAAGCACAATTTAAGTATTTTAAAATAGTAGTTTTTAAATTAAGGTTGATTAATATTTACCCATTCAATGAATTTATAACTAGCATGAATATGCTATTTGTAAGCCAGAATCAAATGTATTCTGCATATTACCAGACATTGATGTGATGAAATGGCAATAATAAGATTATATATGAATGCTTAAGAGTAATATGTAGAAATAACAATCTATCAAATGAAGTTACCTGTATAATTTATTAGAGTATAGTTTGTTTTGTTGATTTCACTCAATCTTCAAAACTGTCAAAAATCCTTTTTCAAGTAAACAATTTGAAAGCAAAAGCAGAAGTATAATGCTAGTGCCAAATATGTAAAGGTGGAGTCCTTTAAAAAACTTAAAAATTACCCAGTCTTCCTACCCTTGGATTTACACAGCACTAGTAAAATAATCGAAATTTATAATACTGGTTTATAATAAATTAAGAATTTAGGTATAAAAATTTTAAAAGATCTCATGTCGTAAGGGCACACATATATTGAATCAGTTAAAAAAAACACTAAACTTGAAACTGCGGCTCCTTTAAATACAAGTAATTATAACTCAAAACAGAAGATAACAGTAGAACAATGGCTTTCAGGATATAGTACTTATGAAAACAGAACTTGAAAATGGTTTAGACATTCCTGGTTAGAAAGAAAAATACCATGAAGAAAACTGGATTTGGAGACAGTTTTATTATTTCATGAAGTTAACAAACCCCACATACTAATAAACTTCAGAATGTACTACACAGAAATATTTAATAATGCTCAACACTTAATGAAACTAAAAGTGATTTACTCAAAGGTGTGGCAAATATTTAATGATGTCAATGTTTAACAAACTTTATTTTCAGCAAGCTGTCATAAACTTAACCTAAGAGCAATCATAACTGAAAACAGTTAAAAGTTAAAAAAAAAAAGTTTAAAAATCCAGTTTCAGGTTACAAATGTACCCATCTATCGATTTTTTTTCTATGAGAAAGTACAGCAGATACAAGGATAAACCTCGAAGTCTGATAATGTGGTTGTAAGAGGAAAACATGCTCCCTTTCTGTGTGATCCTGGGCAAAAACTAGGAACTTTTAAGAACGGTTTTCCCAATTAAAATATGAGGTAATGCTTAAGTCATAAGATTACTACAAGCTTCCAAAGAAGGAAGCTTACCTAAAGGACCCTGCATGCAGTATTACCAAAATATTAGCTCCTTAAAGGTACAAATGTTTTGAACCCTAAGCAAAAATTCAAAATTCAAAAAGACTTGGCTGGAAAAATCAAATACCTAAGTTGAAGAGCAGAAAAAGCAAAGGCATGGAGAGGGGGGAGCGAACTATATCCTAATAAAGTTTACATTTTGATAACTTCCTCTAAAAATATGGTATATTTTTTGAGTACTCTTGCTGTTTTAGACGGGGTGGGTTAGTGAAAGGAATTCACAAGCCTAATAAAAATGACTGACTCCTTCACTTAGGGACCTAAGAGGGATGAGGTTTTAGGTAGCGGCTCCAATAGCGACAGTGAACTTAACCTCGGGTTTGAGCAGCAAGGCTAGGGAATTCTGCAGTACAGTTTGCATACCTTCCAGCACAAGAGAGCGTCCCTAACACTGTTTGCAACACAAGGGTTATTCTCGACAGATGTAGAAGAGGAAAGCGTGCGGCCCATCTAATCACCTTTACTCCTATAGCATCAGGGGGTCAGCAACTCCAGGGTTTCCTAAAGTCTCTTTCTTCCAGTAACCAAAACCAACACCACCCTCCCAACAGGGAATGGGGAAGTATGTTATTTTTCGGGGGGCCCCACGGCGTTGAGGGATCCAATGCAAGTCTCTTACTCTCTATCGGCTTTCAAACAATGAACACCCCTTCAGGCGCGCGCGCGCGCACAGGCACGCACACACACACACCTTAAAACAGCATTTCACGAGACCAACACGGATGAGGAGCCGAGGGGCGCCTCATTGGGAGCCCCGCCCAGGACCCCGCGGCCGCCCCAGCCAGGTGTGGGTACTCCCTGCCCCACACTCACTCCGCAACAGAGGCGACGTCTCCTTCTTCACGTACTTGCCCTGCACCTCGGCCGGCTTGGACACTTCGTTTTTCGTTTTCTTTCGGGACAGCATCCTTGCGGACGAGGCACCAGGCCGCGCCAATCTGTCTCCTAGGGCTCCACGCCGGGCGCCGGCCGTCCCCGCCGCCACCTCCGCCGGCGCCGCCGCCTCCGTGCCTCCCGAGCCGCCGCCGCCGCCTCTCCGCCGCCCGTCGTCCGCAGGGACTGCCGCATGTTCGCGGCGCTAAGCGCGCCGGCCGCCGCTCAGTCGCATGTCAGTTCCTTCCCGGAAGTCTGCCCGCTCCGAGACGCCGCCCGAGACTGTGGGAAGAGGCCAGGGACGCCCGGCCAGGGCCATGGTCAGCCGCCCGCCGCCTAGTAACCGCTACCACCGCCGCCGCCTACGTCCCGTAAACTTTCCCTGCGGCCGCTGGGAATTCTGGGAAAGTCGACGCTGCGCCGAGCCGCCTCCTCCCCTCCCCCAGCCGGGCCCCGGGCGCGGCTCGCGCTGCGGGACTCCGGCCACCGTCTCGCAGCTAACGGGCCGGAGGCCCTGGTTTGCGGGGGAGCAGCGGCCCCCTTCACTGCTCCGGAGAAGCAGGTATCGCGGAAACGAGAGGACGGACCCCTCTTCCCACAGATTTTTTTTCTCCCTTCCCTCGGGACCTTGAGAGAGCAGGTGACGCCCGGTCCCCCGCCCGGTCCCCCTTTGCCTTCGGGTTGTCCTCTAAGAGTGAGGAAGTCTTTCTTTGACTGGCAAATTCAGATTTCTGATAACAAATTGTGAGTGGTGTTGGAGAACCACAACCCTAGGCTAGTGCCGCACCCAGAAAACATACATGCCTGTTTTGGGCATTTAATATTGAACACAGGGATTCGTTTAATACACACTAAACAACTATAAACCGTCTCTGTATGCCAGTAGTGTTTCTTCCTAATAAAGGTAACACGGGGGGGAGAAAGGAAAATGGAGATAAACTTGATGTCAGCATATTATTTTTTTTTTATCATTATTCACATTAATAGCCACATACATCCTCTTAGAATTTTGAGGATTTTGAGCACTGAAGGTCAAGACCTTTTAATCTAAAATAAGCCTTTGTATTACTTAGCAGAACTGCCAGAGGTAGAGGGTAATGTTTAGAAAGGAAGATGGGGCCCATCCCTTGGTGACCAAATGATGGCTTTGATTAATGGAGAACGCTGTTCCTGAAATTGAACACATTGTACTACAAGAGATGTAAAACAACATAAGGCAAGGAGTTTTTTGCCACATAAGATTAGGAAGATAGTTGAATTTTGTTTTACCATAAGCAGGCAAACACAGCAGTTTACCTAGCATCTGTCTCTGTTTTTGCATGCTGTTGTCCCTTGGTACAGATCTCGCACAATTCAATAATTCACAAATATTTAATGGGTACCCACTGTAAGGGGCACTCTTCTAGATGCTCTAGATGTAGCAATAAGTAAGACAGAGGAGACTCACTCCCTCTTTTTGGGATGGGGTGGAGGGGAAGAGATGCAATAAAGAAGAAAAACAAACATACTGTGTTACATAATGGTAAATGCTCAGTGCAAATACAATGACAGGGTCTGTAATTGTAGACAGTGATAGAATGACTAGAAAAGAACTCATGAGCAGGAGATATCCCAGTTACTTGACAAGGTGGGAAAAACTGACATTGTGGTTATTTGAAGGAGTGTTCCAGACAGAAAGAACAAGTGCAGACTCACAATTAGATCTGAGAACCTGTAGGAAGATCTACATAGCAGAGGAGAGTAATGGAAAGTGAAGTTAACAATTATTAGGGAACAGACCTTGGTTGTAGGGAATTTCAATTTAAGCAGAGGAGAAGCATGATACAATGATACTTTGGTGGTATTGCTTTGGATACTTTATTGAAAATAGACTAATTGGGAACAAGAGCAAAAGCTGGAAGATCAGTCAGAAGCTATTGCTGCTTAGACTCCAGGTAACAGCAGTGAAGATGAGAAATAGTCAGATTTGAGTCACATATTTTAAAGACACCCAACAGGACTTACTGACAGATTGAATTGGAGATGAAAGAGAAATCAAGGAGCACTCATGTGGATGTATAAATCTTAACCAAAGAACAGAATGGAGCTCAATAGATTAACAGATTTTACTAAGAGAAAAAATAGAAAAGCAGTTGCTTGTTCCTGCGGTTCACATAAAACAGTCACACTCAGTGGTCCACAGTGGAAGTGATGAAACAAATGAAGAGACAATGGGGTTTTGTCACAAGTAGGGAATGGAGGCGGTGGATGGAGAGAAGGGGTGCCAAGAAGTGCCAGTTTTCTGCCTAGAGCTTACTTCAGCAGAATAAGAGAATAAAAGGATCTTAGGACCTTGTTAATAAAGCCAGCTCTTCACACCTGGTGTTTTTCCAGAGACTGAAATACAAGATATCTTTCACATTAGTGGTGGAATCAGAATTTTGTGTTTGATAAAGAATTCTGAGATCATATAGGCTAATTTCATTTTATTCATACAGAAAAAAAGATGTAGGAAACAAGTATTTTGCCTCAGATATATCCTAGTCACTAACGAGGGGTTGCTATCAGAATTGATCTTCTATTCCATTTTGGGTCCTTTTCTTTTACAGCATATTAGATTCCCACTAATGTGAGTCCAGACCTTTTAACAATTGTTTTGAAAGCCACCCTGCTCCCTACACAATACTCCTTTTTTCATGCTATTTCAACACTTAGAATTACAGCAGAGAGAAAGCCTCACTTAGATGCCTTTTCAAGAGCTATGATTTGCCTTTTTATCAAGGAAGGTACACTCTAGAATCATCAGACTGCAGGCAGCTTCACCAACAAGGCATAGCAAATGTGTATACCTGAAATCCACCTTCATGAGTCCAGACACTTCAAATTCATTTCTGTTTCCTAAAAATGTCTGGACTCTGGCTCCTATTTTAAATTAAGAAATTCAAATTTTATAGCTATAATTTTTCTGACATTCTTTTTAATGAAGCTAATACTATCTTACATAGAGATAATTTTTCTCTTGCAGTTATTTTCATTGGAGAAATTAATCAAGGACTTACTCATGTGTTATCAACATTATTACTATTTAGCATTAAAATTTCTTTTAAAGGTGGCAGTAAAGTCTGTGTTAACCTCATTACTCTTTGGATGGTAGTTTTCTCATGAAAATGAAACAAAACTTGGATTAGTTGATTTTCAAAGTGTCTTTCAGCTTTACATTTTTGTGTCACTTAGGTAAAAGGAGATATACAAAAATAAAAAGTTACCCTAGTTAGGTAATAGGCACATTGATTTCTCATCTTAAAATTTTTGCATTATGTTTTAATTTTAAAAAGTTACAAAGAGGGCTGGCCCACTTTGGTGGAGCAGAGGATTAAAGTGCAGCACTTCAAAGCTGGCCCCACCACTGCATCATGAGTTTGGTCCCCTGCCAGGGAGGTGACCCACATGGCACCTCATATCTATTGTTCCCCTCAGCAGTGTACTTCATCAATTTGCCTATTTTGCTCCCCACGTTACGTTGTCTCTGATGAATCCTCTCACCACTCCAGCACCTGTGGTTTGTACCCAGAGGTTCTTGTATGCATAAATAAATAAATATTTTTAAAAAATAAATAAAAATAAAAAGTTATAAAGAATATTAAAATACAGCACTATGTAAAACCATCACTAGCAAAAAAATAAATAAATAAATTTCATGGCAGTTACTACTTTCAAAGATAGCCAAGTTTCTTAAATTATTGTAAGCTATCTAAGGTTTATCTTGCTAGATGCATTTTGAGAAACCTCTATACTGCCCATAAGGACTAGATCAGTATATTCCCATCAATAGTATATGAGGACTTCTTTTTCTCCACACTCTTGCCAACTTTGGTTGTTTCTAGTCTTTTTAATGGGCCATTTTCATAGGAGGAGGTGGTATTGTTTGATGATGATAAGTAATGTTGAACATTTTTTTTATGTGCTTTTGGTTATCTATAAATCTTATTTGGAGATGTGTCATTTTGCTCTTCTGTCCATTTTTTTTTGATTGAGTTGTCTGTTTTCTTTTTATTCAATGTATATATTTTTTGTAGACCTTGGACATTAGGTTCTTGTCAGATGTATAATACACAAATGCCTACTCTTATTTGGGTGTTGTTTTGTTTTAATGAAAGTGTCTTTTGCTGTGCAGAAACTGTTTAGTCTGATGTAGTGCTTTTTTTTTTTTTTAATTTTTCCTTTTGTTTTCCTTGTCATTGGAGTCAAGTTCCCAAAGACTTCTCTGAAACCAAATAGGAGTGTTTTGCCTGTTTTCCGGTTTTAGGTCTTACATCCAAGTTTTTAATACACTTTGAGTGAATTTTTGTGTATTGGTACGAAAGATTAGATCTAGTATTTTGCATGTAACTGTCCAGTTTTCCCAATGCCATTTGTTTAAGAGACTTTCCTTTCTCTGTTGTGTACTTTTGGTTCCTTTGTCATAGACTGTTTATATATGTGTGGGTTTATTTCTGGGCTCTTAATTCTATTCCATTGTTCTATATGTCTAGTTTTATTGCAATACCATACTGTTTTGATTATTATAGCTTTATAGTATCATTTGAAGTCTGGGGTATGATACCTCCATTCCTTTCTCTCAGGATTGCTTTGGCTATTCATGGTCTTTTGTGGTTCCATCACTCTCTCACTAATGCTTGCTTTATTTCTTTGAAGAATATCATTAAAACTTTGATAGGTATTGCACTGAACCTATATTTTGCTTTGTGTATGATGGCCATTTAAAAAATGTTAGTTCTACCAGTCCAGAAGCACATAAAATTTTAAAGAGTTAATTATATAATATAAGATTGTACAAGAAAATGCCTGGGAGGGGAAATTCCTGAATACCCTTTCAGGCAGAAGCTTCAGTTCTTTTCTATGAAGAATAAGCATATGCAGTGTCTAATACAGAAAATACAGTATTGGCAACTGTGTTGGGTTTCTAAACTCCTATAGAGCCTGATAAATCATCCCTTCAAATAATGTAGAAAATTATTTTTATAAGTTTAATTAAAGGGAAGCATGCTGGGAGATTTGATGTCCCTAAATTTAGCTCATGTATATACATATACATATACATATATATTAATTTATCCTCCTGCCCCCACCCTGAGATTTAGATGTTCTCTAACTGAAAGTAGAATGTTCCTATTTGGTATAATTTGGGAATGCTATTTGGTATAATTTGAGAATGCTATTACTATTGATTTACATAGAGAAACATTTTAACTTCCCAAATCCTAAAAAATAACCTACCAAATAGGAACTTACTGCTTTCAAATGGGGAGCAGAGGGGCAGGCTCTATATAGATAAGTCTCAACAATTCTGGTAATTAGTTTTTAAAGAAATTTGACTTTGCTTTGCACTTTCCCATGCCAGTACATCTTTAAAAATTACTTTGAAGAGCTTAGTATCTTTAAAACCTTAAGTATGCATTTAGTCAAGTCTGAACAGGACATTAAATATCAAGATTCTTTTGCCTTTGGCTGGTGGTGCTATTTACCTCATGTTGATCAGGATTGAGGAACTAGAAATAACAATGTAGACAAAGAGCAGATTCAGTGAAGTGAGGAAATGGGAAGGTATGAACAGAAGTTGTGGTCAGAGGGGAATTTCAAGAGCTTGAAATAAGTTACCAGGTGTGACAACATTAGCCTATAGTTTAGTAGAGGTGAAAGTGATGGAACTGAGAAAATTCCATGAAGACAACATGTTAAAAGACATGGAATATAGTCAAACTAAAATGGTGATGGAATGTTCCAGAAATCAGTAGAAAAGAAGAAGGAAGGAGTATGAATAAAAGTCACAGAGAGAACAGATGTTTCCTTATGATTCATGTATTACTCAAAGGCTTCTGATTCCTAGAATTTCTATTGAGAATTCCAAATCACTCAGTAGTAACATTCAAATAATTCATAGATATGGTTTCCTGTTAAATTCACATTGCTATTAGGCCTTATAAAAATTGATGTTCAGAATCACATTATATTTTTCACATTTAGAGCATGTACAGACTTGCATGCTAGGGCCTGATTATCTCATATATATCAGTAGTTATTAGAACTGAGTGATCATATCTGGCAATGAAAAAAAATGTCCTTTAATTATTAATTAAATGTCCTTAATTAGACACCCTTATTTTGCATCTTTCTAGTGACAACTTTGATGATAATTCTGACTTGGGATTACATGTTGGAAAGCAGACACACAGACTCCTGGAATTGAATAGAAAGCTCAGAAATAGAACTACACATATATGGTCAGCTAATCTATGACAGAGGAGTAAATAATATATATTGGAATAAGGATAACCTTATGGTGCTAAGGAAACTGGACTGCAAAAGAATGAAACTAGTTACTACCTCACCCCATGTACAATATTAACTCAAAATGTATAAAATCTTGGATGTAATCACCAAAACCATACATTTGGAGAACACTTAAATACTCAGAACCATCTTTGAGGACTCATCTCCAGAAGTAAGGGAAACAGAGAGGATAAACAGCTGGCATTATATCAAAATAAAAAGCAGCTGTACAGCAGAATAGACAACAACCAAACTAGAGACACCCTTCTGAACGGGAGAAATATTTGCTCACCGTACATACTACTGATAGCAAAGGAACTGATATTAAAGATCTACAAAGAGCTTATATAACTCAACAACTATAAAGCAAAGAACCCATTAAAAAAATTGGGTAGAAGAGCAGAAAGACACTGTCCAAAGAAGAAATGCAGCTGGCCAATGGGCATATGAAAAAATGTCTTGGCCCTTCCTAGTGGTGCAGCAGGCTAAAGCACTACAAGCTAACCTCAGCTACTTTAGTGGGAGTTTGATCCCCAGCCCTGGAGGTGACCCACATGGCACAGTAGACCTCTTATGTCTTGCTCACTGCTCCCTTCAGCAGTGTACTTCTTCAATATGCCTGTTTTGCTCCCCATTCTGTCTCTGGTGAATCTTCTCACCTCCCCTGCACCTCTGTACCCCGGTTCTGGATGCATAAGTAAATATCTTAAAAAGGAAAAAAGTCTAACATCATTTACCAGGGAAATGCAAATCAAAAGCATAATGGGAAACCACCTTATACCTGCAGAATGGCCCATGTTAAAAAACAACTAGAAACAACAAATGTTGGTGAAGTTGTGGTGAAAAAGGAACCCTCTCACCCTGACACTAGGAATGTAAACTGGTCCAGCCACAACGCAAAGCTGCACAGTAACTCATTCCTTTTCATTGAAATAGTAGTTCATTTTGTGACTGTACCACAATTTACTTACCATTTATCTATGGTGGATATTTGAGTTGTTTTGCTTTTGGGCATTATATATCTGCTATGAACATGACTGTATATGCCTTTGTATGAACATGTGTTTTAATTTCCATTTGTTAAATACTTTGGAAAACAAGTGGGTAACTGGTAGATATATTTTTAACTTTTGAAGAAACAGCAAACTGCTTTCCAAAGTAGTTGCACCACTTTACAGTTTCACTAACTGTGTGAAGAGATTTCCAGTGACTTCATCCCCTCACATTTGTTTTACTTGGCTGCTTTTTGTTAGACATTCTAATGGGATAGTAGACTCTCATAGGGGTTTGGTTTAGTCTTCAGTAACTTGTTCAATTTTCTTCATGTGTTCATGTTCATTTGCCTTTCTTCTCTTATTTGGTGCCTGTTCAAATCTTATAAATTTTTATTGAATTTATTGTTGTATTTTGAGAATTCCTCGCATCTTGTAAAAGAGAATGTTCGGTATAATTTACATTTTTAAAAGTGTTTGAGACTCCTTTTATGGCACCTAGAATATGACCTATTTTGGTAAGTACTCTATTGTAATTGAAGAGAAGGTGTGTCCTGCTACTTTTGCGTAGATTGTTCTATAAATGTGTGTGTGTGTGTGTATATATAATTATTTTTTTCATAGAAGAACTGGGGTGTAGGCTAGAGGTGTAGCGGGTGAAGTGATTCACCAGAAAAAGAGTAGGGAGCAGAACGGTATACTGAAATATACTGCTAAAGGGAGCATCGGGTGAGATAGGGGAGGTCTGCTGTACCATCTGTGGGTTAGCTCCCAAATGTTAAATTTGTTGATAGTGTTACCATTTGAATTGGTTGAACCAGTTTTATGTTTAGAAAAGTTTTGTAGAAAAGTTTTACTCAGTCAGATCCAGTTTGTACCTGTTTGAACCAGTCAGAATGGTTTTGATGTCAATTTTTGGAGTTAGTAGGTTTGGAGTGCGGTGTCCTTAGGTTCACGCTGGGAGAGATTTCACCACAGCACCCCTTTTAGATCACATAATATATAGCAAGAACCCTTAAAACTCCACAGAGCTACTAAAAATAATCAGTTCAGCGAAGTAACAGGATACAAAATCAACACACAAAAATCAGTAGCTTTTTATCCACAATCTGAAGAACTCAAGAGAACCATCCTTTTTATTTACTTATTTTACAGATTGATTTATTTATGCAAAAAGAACTCTGGGGTATAGGCCAGAGGTGCAAGGGCAGTGAAAGGATTCATCAGAGACAGAGTGGGGAGCAGAAAAGGCAGATAGAAGAAGTAACACTGCTGAGGGGAGCAGCAGGCAGGTCAAGAGAGGTCTGCCATGCCATGTGAGTCATTTCTGGGGCTGGGAGCTCAACTGAATCTGTGGCTAGCTTTGTGCTGTGCTTTAACCTGTTACTAGGGAGGGATTTTTTTTTTTTTAAGATTTATTTATTTGTGCATACAGAACTGGGGTACAGGCCAGAGGCTCAGGAGCAGTGAGAGGCTTCACCAGAGACAGAGTGGGGAGCAGAACAGGCAGATCGATGAAGTATACTGCTGAGGGGAGCAGCGGGCTGGTAGGAGAGGTCTGCCACACCATGTGGTCACCTCTGGGGCAGGCGGGAATCGAACTCCTGAACTCCTGCAGAAGCGGCTCTTGATTCTCAGTGCGGTGCTTTAACCCGCTGCCACCAGGGAGGGCCAGGAAGGGATTTTTAAAATCAAAACAAACAAAAAATCAAATACTTGGGAATAAACCTAACAAAAGAGGTGAAGGACCTAAAACAAAGAAAATTATTGTTGATTTTTGAATAAACTGTAGCATCTGAAAGGGACAGGAGATCCCACAATGTGCTCAATCTCCATATCTTTACCTTTGGTTCTGTGCTCTAAACAGTCCCTACAGCAGTCTGATACCTCTTGGGTCTTGTGCTTTGTAATCTAGGCTTTGGCACCTCAAGGTTTTGGTAACTATAGCCAGTGAATGGCAATGCTAATCCCTTCTACCCCCAACTCAGTTTGTGTGAGTCAGTCTTGTGATACTTCCTTTGGATTTTCTATTCCTTCCTCCATCAGTTTGACCTGGTCTTTATCCATTTTGAAACTGTTAGAACCAGTTTGAATCACTTTTATTTCGCCAGTCGGATCTGGATTGATCCATCAGAATCCATTTGGCCAAGATCAGAATTGGTTGATCCTGGTCAGAATTGGTTGAAACAGTTAGATGCAGTTTAAAACTGTGTTTATCCAGTCAGAACCAGATAGTTTGAAGTACTAGTAACTAGTTAGAAATGGCTTTGTTTTAAAAATATAAATATAATAATATAATAGTTTATTTTTACATCATTTTATGCACTTTCCATCTCAGTTGTAATACCCTTGGGCTACCTATCCCCAAATAACCCATATTCCATCACCATAGTCCAGTGCATTTCCTTCCCCCCACTGGTTTTGATCTCATTACCCACTCCACCCCCATAAAATATCTCTGGTATATAGCTGTTCATTATTATTATTATTTTCTCTCCTGGTTGATTATACTCCTGCTACGAGTGAAACCACCCGGTATTTTTCCTTTTCTTTCTGGCTTATTTCACTAAGCACAGTCTTCTCCAGCTCCATCCATGTTGCTGCAAAAGGCATGTGTTTATTATTTTTTAGAAATGGTTTTGTTGAATAGAAAGGAGGCACCATAAGATTGAGTCACACAAGGAGGTAGAAGGGATTAGCATAGCCATTGACTCAGCTATACAAAACCCAAGATCCATAGGCACCAATACCTAGGTTATCAAAGCATAAGATCAAAGCAGGTAGCAGACTGCTGTAGGTTGAGTGTAGAGCACAGACTCAAAAGGTGAAAGATAAAGATATGGAGATGGAGCCCATTGTGGGATCTCCTGTCCCTTTCAGATTCTATTCAAAATCAACAAACCTAAGCTGACAAGGCTTGGGCCCCTCCCAAAGTGAAGAAGTCTCAGGTCTGCATCTGATCTGCACCATGCAGGGACTTCTCCTAGACCTCCCTCAGCTCTCCAACTGTGCAGCTCTCCTTCAACTATGCAGCCTCTCTCAGCAAACCTGTCCCTTTGGGGGCAGCTTTTCCTGAACGCTTGTGCCTATGCAAGATACCTTTACTCCTCTGTCCTTTTCCCCTAATAAACTTGGTCTTTAAAAATAATGGAGAAAAAATAAAAATAACTGTCTCTGTCTCGTGGAGAATCTTGCCTGGGAAATCACCACCAGCCGAGTTGAAACCCTTTCCAGAGTGAACCCAAGAACCCTCCACTAACTCCAAAAAACATCAGTTTGATCTGATCAGAACTAGTTTTAGCCAGTCAAAACTGGCTTTAACAGTTCAGTACTGTGTGATCCAGTTGGAACCTGACAGAAGATGTTTAAAATGGCTCTATGTGGTTAGAATTGGTTTGAACCAGTTTAAACCAGTTTGAATCTTTCAGAACCAGTCAAAAACTGGCTTAAGCTGGTTTCATCTGGTCAGAACCATTTTGATTTGGTTTTATTTGGTCTGAACCTGTTTGAACTGCTCAGTACTGTTTTGATCCATATTGAGCTAGTCAGAACTGGTTTGAGTCAGTCAGAACCAGTTTGAACTAATTTTCTCCATTCAGACCCAGTTAAAATCACTTTTTTTCAGACAGAATTAAAACCCTTTTGAACTGGTTTCTTCTGAGCCGAATGAAACTGAACTGGTTTGAACTCATCTGAACCTGTTTGAGTTGGTTTTCTCTGGCCAGAACTAGAAAAACTCTCAGCACCAGTAAAAGCTGATTTGAACACTTTTTGTCTAGTCAGAACTGCTTTCTACTTATTTGAACTGGTTTCATGCAGCCAGAACTGGAAAGCGATCTGGATTAGCCATTTTTTTTAAACAGCTCTCTTCCCAAGGCTGCCTTTCTGTAACTGTACAGGTGCCTTTTTTTTTTTCCTTTTGCTAATAAATCTGTCCTTAAAAAAGCCAGTTTTTTCCTGATTTGCAAATGAGACAAAACCAATAATGAAAGAAACCATTTTGTAGGTTAAATTTTCCTTTTTAACTAATATACTATAGACATTTGGCATAATTTAGGTAAAAATTCATCTTCTAGACAAAATATAGAAAAATGGTATCAGAAATATGTTAAAGAGCATATATGACTTTAATGTACAATGAATAATGGAGTATGAAACAAATAGGTTACACTAGACTCAAGTGCTGAATCTTCCTATTCTCTGTATTAAAATACAAGGACATTAATCTTCCTTATTTATCTCAATCACTGAGTCCATCAACAGAACTTGTATGGATGTTGTATATAAGTCATATATATATATATATCCTTTTTAAAACATTTATTTACTCATACAGAGGTGGGGTACAATCCAGAGGTGAAGGGGTGGGTGAGAGGCTTCACCAGAGACAGAGTGGGGAGCAGAACAGGCAGATCGATGAAGTACACTGCTGAGAGGAGCAGTGGGTGGATCAGGAGAGGTCTGCCATGCCTTGTGGGTCACCTCTGGGCAGGGGATGGAATCCTCACTGAAGCAGCTGCGGCCAGCTTGTAGTGCTGCGTCCTAACCTGTTGTGCCCCCAGGGAGGGCCCAAGTCCTATATATATTATCCCAATCAGATTGTAAACAGAATACCAGCAATGTTTTATATCTAAGGGTGCAGAGGACATGGTAAATATTCTTTCAATGATGATTAAATGTTTGCCAGAAGTAGAAATTTATATTAGTATCAGAACATATTAATACAGGCAAACCTGGGCCTTAAGTTCTGGGTCCCCTGTTTAGCTGGCTGTGTGGCCCTCCTTAAATTGCTTAAATTTGTACTCTTATTTGTAAAGTGAGGATAATAATAGCTTCTCCCTCATAAAAGCCAAGTAAGGTTTATAAAACCTTTGAAATAAAACAAGATTCATGAGCGAGATGCTTCTAGTTTGTCCAACCTTTTCATTCTACATTCAGCCTATTAATTTAACCTAAAAGTACATTTTTTTTAAAGATTTATTTATTTGTACATACAGAACTGGGGTATAGGCCAGAGGCTCAGGGGTGGCGAGAGGCTTCACCAAAGACAGAGTGGGGAGCAGAACAGGCAGATTGACGAAGTACACTGCTGAGGGGAGCAGCGGGCAAGTCAGAAGTCTGCCACACTATGTGGTCACCTCCAGGGCCAGCGGGAATCGAACTCATGCGGAAGTGGCTTTTAGCTTCTCAGTGCAGTGCTTTAACCCGCTGCGCCACCAGGGAGGGCCAACCTAAAAGTACATTTATCTCTAATTGCATACAGTTCATGTTCATAAGCAAGTTAACTAGAAAATTTATGTTAGCCTTAAAAAGAGCAACATAGAATAAAGTCACATTTAAAGCACTGAAAACCCATACAAAGCCTCACCTATGTTAAATCAGGATTCCAGAAATAAATTATGAACCACTTATGATCTCGGAAACCCCAACTGACTGATGCAAAAGTAATACTGTAAAAGACATGTAAAAGTAATACAGTGCTCTACATACTATCTGGGGCCTTTCTATGCAAAATCTGATACAATAGGTCTGGAATGGGTCCTGAGATTCTAGTGGGATACTCTGATACTTTCATTCTAAAGCTAATGATCAACACATTGAAACTACTTATTCAAGTTCAAGGAATATATGAAAAAGGCCATATTTGCAAAAGTATTTATTTATATACATTTTAAGCTCACATTAAAACTTCTAGAAGAGAGTAAGATGAAATATACAAAGTTGATAGAAACACATATACACTGATCTTTATCTGAAAAGAATCATATAGATGGGTTTAGATGAACTGAGGTCATCCTGCAAAAAACCAATGTTCCTTTAAATCGTGCTGTGAAATGTCTTCCCATAGATTAAATTTAACTTGTATCATTCAGAAAAGCTAAGAAAAAGATACCTTGAATTTATTATTAACCAGCTATTCACATGCATTAGCCCAAAGTTTTGTGCCTCATAATTGCACATCTCATCATTTATACATTGCTGAGACATTCAGATAGGTCCAGATATGATCAAATGAATGTCTTAAATGTGAAATGCTTTGGTTATTAGGCTTTGACTTGGTTTTTGGCATTACTTTTATAATTATGTCATTCCAGTGAGTCATTACAGATAATCCATTCAAAACAAGACTTGCTTAATAGGATTACAAAGCACTCAGTCTTGACTTGATTGGAAATACCTTTAAGATGCTGACAACAGTAACACAGAATCACAAAAATAAAAGCTTTATTCTCCACATGCTAGAGTCCACCATAAAGCCTTACTCATTCTTAAAAACAAAGTTCCTCATAGTAATGCCTACCCTGGGTATTAGTACATTATTGAAATACTAGAACTGTAAGTGTGCCTCTTCTACCCTGAAGCCTATAGCTTTGTAATCCATTTCTATAAAATATGCTTAAGATTAAATATAAAAGCAGTGCATTTAAAGCTTCTGGGAAGAATTCATATTTTAAAACCTGGCTTTATTTAGACTTTTAGAAAAATAAATATTGTGGCTGGTCCTATTCCTTCACTCCTTTAAAAAATTTGAGCTTATGAGTTCAGGCATCTAAAAACCAGAAGAAAGCAAAATAGAATACAATTTCCTTTTTCTTAGTGTGATAAATTTATCACAAACGCCAACTTGATTCTCTTGCAATGATGATCTCATCTTCTAGGATTAATTTTATAACTGCTCCTAAGAAATCAAAAGAATGTTTAATGAGTGCTTTAAGTAAACAGCCACATGCCTATAAGCCAATATATAATTTGTGGTTTTTCTTTTATTTGTGATTTTTAAATTGTACTATTATAAAGTCTGAAAGTAAAATCTAAATATTTAAAGTTTAAATTTAATGTCTTTATGCTATAAACCATGTTATAAAGGACCAGTTAAATTCACATTCCAAACTACTCTATAAAAATAAACAGCAAATAATACATATATTAAGCAAATTTAATATATGTATTTCTCATGTTCTTTCTTCCCCGATCTTGCAAATATGCTAAAGCAAGAAATTAAAAACCTGGATGGTTAAATTAACTTTCACTTGAGCAGCATTTTGGATTAAGGGAGTCTAAAACTTTCCAGAAAGTCCTTTTTACATTCATTATACAGCATTTTATATACATTTAAATAACATCTTTATAGGAAAAATTAATTTATACTTCAAAATGTAAAAAATAAGGAAGTACACCATATGATCACGTGCTAAGACAGCTATTTGAGAAATGTTTGGTGTTTACTTTTGTGTTAATAAACTTGTATAACTTGAAGCATATCACTTAATATACCAGAGATGCTTATTTTTAATCTTGTTCTAGGCCTATCCAGTTTTATGTGAAAAAAAAAAAAAATGTGTTAAAGCCAATGCCATACAAGTAGTTGAGATTATAGAATGTTTTCTGTGGAGGAGAAAGATTATAAAAGGCATGATAGGGAAGGATTACAATTCTTTTTCCAGTGGGAAATTAAGATTTCCTGATAAGTGTCCAAAGATGAAAAGGTCCATTTCAGGAGTGTGAACTTACAGTCTCACAAATAACCATACTCTTGTCAGGGCTTTTGTCATAATGAGGACTTCTTTGTTGGTAGGTAGGATTATAAGCAGATGGTTAGGCTGTGAGGAACCCAAAGTTCCTTGATGCAAGTTATTTGTTGAGATTGAGTATCTGACATTAGATGACTTCTTAGGGAGTCTGTGTCTTCTTCATTTCCTGCTGTATAAAGTGGTACTGGATTTTTCTTTTATGCCTTCTATAAGTCCATGGACTTGGCTTTCCAGAAGTACACCAAAGTGAATTTTTCCTATCTAATTACTCTCCCATGCAAACAAAAAGGTGGCTGTAATAAGTTTTGTTAGTGTACTGTACCATGTAAATCCTCTAGCAGTTGTTGGTAGAAGTAGGTTAGAAGCAGAGATTTTCCTTGGGGGAAAAATTATCAATCTAAAATGTGTTCTGGTCTTCAAATGGGATAAAATGGCCTATTTCATTCTCCTTTACCTCAGCTGACATGCCAGTGCTTACTGTAAAAAATTCCTATCATATCTGAGGTGTAAAGAACCTATATTAAACAAGCAAATAATAAAAACTCTTTGAGTTAGGTTTTCTAATTCTAAAATAAGATTTCTCAGAAGCTAAAACTCACTAACAATGTAAAAATAAAATTCTCATGAAAGCTGTAAATAGAAGACAAATAAATAAGGTCATGTGGTTTATAATTTTAAATTCTTAAAGAGGCCCAACAGTATATCAGGAAGACAGTTTAAAGCATTGTTCCCTGAGGTCTTGAGGCAACTCCAATTATAAGTTCATGAACTCCAAAACTTCAGTCTCTCTCTCTCAGCTGTCTAAGAGTAGCTATTTACTCCAAGTGTTTTATTCAGTTCTTTCCCTATAGTTCAAATGCTTCAAGAATGTGGCTTTATCCATTTCCTAGAAGGCAAGATTCCAATGAAATTTCTGAGAAGGAAAAAAGAGACCGCTTAAAGAGAGTAAAGCTTTAACATTAGCTAACAGTTCAGATGAGTAAATCAGTTTTACATCTATAACACAGCAATAGTGGTAATACTGTCAAAGATGTTAGAAGGTAGAGTTCTATGGACTTTTCTAACCTCAGTGATTGAGGCCAACTACCTTATCAAGCAGAAAGTCTACTAAAATAATTGAAAGGATAAAAACTATTAGAAACAGAATCATTTTTCAATACCAAAATATATAAGAAAACATAAATTTGTTTTAAAATCAAGTTTAAAACAACCAGCTAATCAGCTCTCCAACTTGAAATAGTGGGTAAGTAGAGTAAGTTAGTATATAATAATGATTTTTTAAAATTCATTCAAAACTGGGGTTTTAAGGCTCTTAATTGTTTTTTATGTATCTACCTTCTTGGAAGCTATTACAATTTTTTTTAATTATTACAACAATTTTTAAAAATTCAAAACTTAGGAAAAAATTCAAACTTGTAAATTTACAACTCTAAGAGTCTATTTAGTAAAACTAATTATAATGACTAGAGACTCCAATTCTGTTTTAGGTTAGATTAGGCTTTACTCCATTGAAGGTTTTTTAAAAAGTTACAAGAACCTACTGAAATGTACCATCCATTTCAGTAAAGTGCACAAATAAGAATTTATCCTTTGGCTTGGTTAAGACCTCAAAGGAGGTGTAGAAGTCAGTGGTGCTGGTGTCAGATTCCTGACTATGTTACTGAGGCTGGCGATCTTCTCTTCTAGGAGGTAATTTTTCTTCTCTGCCGTTTTTTGTCTCTGTTCAGTCATTTCCAGAGCTTTCAACAACTGGGCATTTTCAACATACAAATCCTTCACTATTGCATCTGTTTTTGTATTCTTGCAGAGCTAGAAAGAGAACCAGAAACATCTTGACTCCATTTCTCTAATTCTTTAAAATTTAAGATCAGGCATTAGAACAGTTGTTACAATTCTATCAATCATGTTTTATTTTAAACTTAACACTAACATCAGACCTGGCATCGGGATACAATTAAAGCAAATCCAATTATTGCAACTATTTGTTTTCTTAATGAACATACTGATATTTGAGGACTCAATAATGAAAGTTTTTCCCATCTAAGCAAAGTAGGTGCCATTCATGTATTCATTCTCTAAAAATATCAAAATACTTTTGTAAAATCTCTGATATGTCTGGTGGGAATTGTTTAATTCTGTTGTTAACAAATGTGTTAGCTTTCCATTCACAGTATTACAACCTAGTGATTATTTTGAATCAATAAATATTTATTGTACATTTATTGTTTCCATTCTTTCTATTAGGATGTAAGACCAAATAAAAGACAAAGGACAGTTCCTATTCACTTCTGAATTAAGACTCACTTGAGGTTATTCTTCTTATGTCTTATGTATCTAGAAAACCAGGTTGGGCTACTTCTGTGACACCTTCTTCCATCCACATCTGACCAGTTTTCTTAGATTCGAGAGAAGCTATAAAATTTTCTAGAATAAGTAATCCTTTTTGCATGCCTCTTCAGTGGACACACAAATAACTTCTAAACACTGAGTTCCTGACTACCACCAGCAGGTGGGATGGATCAAGCTGTGTAAAGTTCCTGAAATTCAGGATCTTGATTATAATTCAGAGCATGGCCTGTAGGGAGTCTGGCTGTAGCTTGGTATAGGTAATTTTTTGAGTTTGTCCTGATTGTTGCAAAAAGAAAAGCTGAACTTTCATTTATTATCTCAGAGCCAAAAAATCTTTCCATTTATTTAAATAATGAACATTTCCTGTTTGGGGCTGAAAACATACATAAAAATTAAAATTCGAGTTGCTGAGCCTCATTAGAAATGCTTTAGGTTCATATAGGTCACTGTAAGCAAATAAATATATGCCTTAGCAAAAAAAATACCATCATTAAAATGATACTCTACTGAGTGGGATAAAAAATATTTGTATGTCATTCATCTGAGAAGGTCTGAGATCCAGATCTATAAAGAACATGTATAATTCAAGACCATAACACCCAATCAAAAATGGGAAAAAGAACTAAGTAGACAAAGAAGACATATGACCAATAGGCACATAATAAAAATGTTTATCATTTCTTTTCAGGAAAATGCGAATCAAAACAGAGACATCTCACATATTGAGAGTGGCCAGTGTCAAAAACACCAGAAACAAGTGCTGGTGTACCAACACTGTTGGTAAGAATACAGACTGGTCCAGTCCCCATGGAGGGCAGCATGGATGTTCCTCAAAATATGAAAAATAAATCTATCTCATGATTCAGCAGTTCCACTCTAACTAAACACTAAATTGAAGGGATATATGCACTTCTGAATTCACTGCAGCACCACTTATGACAGTGAAGTTATGGAAGCAATTTAAATGCCTAAGGACAGATGAGCAGATTAAGAGCATGCAAAGATACAGCAGGGGAGGAGGAGGGAGAGTGGTCAAAATGGGAGAGAAGAGCATGAGGGACTGTGGTGATAGTTCACAGGTGATAAGGTGGTGGGACATTTATGGGGATTTATTCATTTATTGCACAAAAATGAGTAACAATGTAAGG
This sequence comes from Condylura cristata, assembly GCF_000260355.1. Lineage (NCBI taxonomy): Eukaryota > Metazoa > Chordata > Mammalia > Eulipotyphla > Talpidae > Condylura > Condylura cristata. The sequence goes on along the minus strand of NW_004567114.1, from coordinate 38,190,969 downwards.
GAAAAAATGAGATACACACACACAGGACTATTACTCAGCTATTAAAAAAAAAGATGAACTCTTGCCATTTGTGACAACATGAATGGAACTTGAAGGGATTATGCTAAGTGAAATAAACCAGAAGCAAAAAGAAAAACACTGGGTGGTTTCATTCATGTGTGGGCCACAGGGAAGCAAAATACTGGGTCAGACAAAAACAAACCCTAGAAATCTGACTGTAAAATTGAGAATACCAGAAGGGAAGGGAAAGGCTTGAGGAAGGGGAGGGGCCCAATGGTCGATGGTGGAGGATTCTGGGTGCTTTAGTAGAGGGTGTGGTATGCTAACATATCTGAAGGGGTATAAACTTCTATTTCTGAGTCATATGCCATGTTATTAGCCAATGTTACTACAATTTAAAAAAGCCTTAAAAGACCTTTGGAAAAAATAATGTTAAGATACAGAATTCATAGTTTTGTAGTATGGAGAAGATAGAATCTTAAACTTTCTGGTAGATTTATAGTAGAATTTGCCTATATTCTACTATAAACAAACAAACAAACAAACACAGCAAAAGTTATTTTGAGTAGCAATATAGGGATGTAAACTGCAGTTAAAAGTGGAATGTGGGCCTTCCCTGGTGGTGTAACAGGTGGAAGCACACAACAGTATGAGGCTGTCCACAGCCACCACAGCATGAGTTCAATCTCAGCCAAGGAGCTGACCCACAGGGCACAATAGACCTCTCCTGACCCGCCCACTGCTCCTCTCTGAGGTGTATTTCAGTGCATCTGCCTGTTCTGCTCCCCACTCTGTCTCTGGTGAATCCTCTCACCCCCTGCACCTCTGGCCTGTACCCTGGTTCTTGTATGCGCAAATAAATAAATCTTAAAAAAAAAAAAAAAAGTTGAATGTGAGGTGGAAGTGTAGAGATGACCTGGAAGGCTCACTTGTTCTTTAAGCTGATTCACTTTCTCCTGAAGAAGCATTTTGACCAGTTTCAATTTCTGTTCAACTTCCATCATTCGTTCTTCCATGACAGTTACAAGTTCTTGGTTTTCCTGAAGGAAGAAAAAGTGCATTCTCATTTGAAAATCATGCCACACTGAAAGTTCTTTTCCCCATAAGATGCCCAGAGAAAGGGCAGCAAATGTTTGTCTTTGTAACAGAGGATGGATTTCTGATGAAATGGAAGTTCTGAATGCGGCATAGTTTGCACTTTTAGAAAAGTAACCCTATCAGAGAATCAAAGATAAAAATAAAAAACTTACCTAGGTTACCATCTTCCCCTGAGATAAAAATCCTTAAAAACCCCAATTTAATACTTGTACACACTTCTTGTAAAATTGGTATCCAAAGTAAATTAAAAGGTGGCTGTCAATTTCCCTTTTGTAATTTGGTCTTTGCAATGACAGGGTAAATGACAAAACAAAAACTGGGTTTATTTATGGTCCCTTTAACATGCCAATCAGCCTGTATTTTGAGTGTCTGTTTTTCCTTTGAAATGGCTCATTATTGTGAAGATGTTAAGTGTTTCTTTTTTCATAGTGCCAGCCTCTGTCAGTTATTCTAGTCATTTGTTTTCCAATATGACATATCAGTATGAAGCAAACATCTGGATTGGAGGATGGACTTATCATCAAAAGACTTAAAATTTAGTGCCTTCTCTCCACAAACAACTTCTAAATAAAAGAGGGAAGGAAAAAGCCTGTTTTTTTCTCCTCTCCTCATAGCAGTGATAAATTATGGCATATGGGTTTTGGAGAGCAGAGAGACTTAGCGAAATAATGTATTAAGTAACTGTTTCCCAATCCCGAAATGTCTAGGTAAGGAATTTCAGATATTAGAAGCTTCTTCAAATGTTTAAGCAAAATTCAGTTGTCTGTGGTTGATGGCAAAACCTGCCTTTTAAAATATTCCGAAAAAAGGCATCCTTTAAAAAGCATGTAGAATGATTGTACATGAGCTGAAAGCCAACACTTGTTTGAATATGAAATAACAATTTATTCAAAAATAAAAAATAAACTAGACCTATTATAACTTTGTCTTAAAAAATCTAATGCAGAAAGTAAATTTGAAGGAATCAGGCCTTGTGAATATTTAGTTTAAAAAAAATCTAATCCTACATTTTAAAAGCTGTTACGTTTTAAAAAGTTCAAATCTAACTGGAAAATGCCTGATTTTTACTTGTCTCATAAAAGCTAAACAAAGAAAAACAAAAGCCCCATAATAATTAACATGAAGACTACAGAGCGTGGCAAGAGTGTGGGGTGAGAAAAACAAAGGCAGTCATATATTGAAATTTTATTTTATTGCTTCGTCAAAATTTTCCTGTCAAAAAAAGTATCATACATCTTTTACAAAACAGTATAAATAACCCTGATTTTTTTCAAATTCCATATATAAAAGTAGTACCTTTTGTTAAAAATAGTTACAGCATATGGAATGAGAAAATATATAGAATACATCCTTTCAAGAATCTCAAAACCACACTTTTAAAATGGCATAAATAAAATTATTGGTAACAAGCTGAAATTTGTGAATCTGATTCACAAAATCTGTCATTGCTGTATAAATAAGACATAATACTGTAAAGGTTTAACAATAATAATAATAATAAATAATAATTTAAAAGAGCACTTGACTCAAAACATTTCTTAGCTTATGTCTGTGTGTGTATATATGTGTGTGTGCATGGGTGCATGAGAGAGTGTGTGTGTGTGGTATGGATATGGGTGTGGTTGTGCGTTTTGAGTATCTGCAGGGTAAGAAATGCCATCAATAGCAGCCCAGTTTTCACAGGTGCCCAATCCTTCTGTAGGAATCTGCATGCACTGCTCGCTGCTCCGGTAGCAAGGCCTAGAGAAAGAAGGCAAGTGGTACACTTCACCCTGATGTCAAGATTATGTTGGGGGGAGGGGGAGAGGGGTGTCTCAAACTGCACATTTATAATGCAGACAACTTTTAAAGCACACACAGTAACACTACATAGGCAAGCAAAGCAACACAAAGCAGAAGATACCACATCATTCCACGCACAGACACAACGTGCAGATTCTAAAAATGGCCTGTTTCTTTAAAATTAGTGGCAGCCTAGTTACCAGAAATGGGAGAATCTACAGTAGCATGCTAATGAGGGCAATGAGTAGACTACCCTGCCTGGCTGGAGGAATTTCATTTTTTAATGTATCAAAATCTTAACAGTTTTTGTCTGTCTAGTCATGATGTTATTGAAAAAAAAAAAAAGGATGTGGTTTATTTATTTAAAATATTTATTTTTGCATAGAAGAATGAGGGTATAGGCCAGAAGTGTGGGGGACAAGAGGATCCCCCTTTCTCAGGGTGGGGAGCAGAACAGGCAGATTTACTGAAAAACACTGCTGAGGAGATCCGAAGGCCCGGTCAGGAGAGATGTGCTGCAACATGTGGGTCACCTCCCTGGCGAGGGATCCAATTCAGACAGTAATGGTGATGGTGCTGAGACTTAACCCCTAGCCTACCAGGGAGGCCCTGGATATGTTTGTTTTTAACAATGGGTGAGTTGGGGAAAGCAAGCTTTCAAAAATGGTGTGTATGAGAGAGTAATGACTAGAATGTTAGCCCTATCATTTCGTGTAAAATGTCCACTAAAAACTAAAGTCAAACTTTTACAATTTAATTCTGCAATGAAAAATTGAAGCATTTGGCCAATATGCCACCATCACAATTTTAATTTTAATTGAAGAATTTAAAATTTGGAAATTGAAGTAGAATATAGAATCTTTTTAAAATATGGGTTTTAAAGCAGAAAAGACAAAATTTTAAAGTTTTGTCAAACAGATGACAGAGGTACATCACAACAAAGCATAGCTATACAGGAGTAAGGGAACACCCTGTTCCAGTGTATTATTACAGAGCTAACGTGACTTTGCAAAGTCACTTTGAAGGAATTACAAAAAGAATTGGGAAATTCCTTATTACAGGTCAATAGAAAGGCAAGGTACTTGAAAACATAAACTGAACATCCGAGGCAAAAAAACTAGGGCCCTACACAAAGAGCTAATTCAGAGCTAAGAGACTTCTAAACAAGAATGATTATGAATAAAGCACTGAAGAGAAATAACTATCTGAAAACTTAGGCAATGAAGATTACATCCAGTAATGAGCTGGATTCAAGCTAACTTAAAGGGGAGGAGAATGTGGTTTTTACTTTCTTAAATAATCTATATTAAAAGTCACTGGTGACTACTTTCTTAGTTGTGAAAAGCGCCCACTGTGAATTCCATGGGATTCATAAGGCTGCACATCTCTGGTATAAGGAAACCCAGGATGGTTCCTCAGAAACACACATCATAGAATATTTTTGGCAACAGACAATTTTGTCAGGTCATTTGTGCACTATACTCAAGGGGTTATGATAGCTATTTACCAATAACAAATGTGCAAGGGAGACCCAAAGCACTCAACTGCCCAACTTAGAAGCTGAGTGTTCAAAAATAGCACTGCAACAATAAAACAAACAAAAAAAGCACTGCAGGTGTATGGATTTGTAAGGCGGGTAAAGTGTAATCCTCAGAAGATTTAGGTTCTTTCTCTACACCTTTGAACTGGTTTAACTTTCAAATCAACAGGCAAAATTAGACGACCTGAATTCACTATTTGAGAAAAAGAGTCTCATACCTGTGGTGTGTTGGTTTCAGAGGTCCTATTGTCAAGTTCCTCCTGCAGGCGCTGGTTTATCCTTTCTGCCTGCAGTAGCTGGTGTTGAAGCTGCAGAAACTGCTCCCTGGGCACCATTGGGCAGGCCTGCTGCTGGAGCAGCTGCAGACCCCAAGCACGAGGGGTTGGGCTAAGCATCGCAGTGGACCTCAGGTGCTGCATCTGGAGAACAAGGCAGAGCCCTGGTCAGCTGCACGGTCTTTAGTCACAGACTGGCCTGAAGGTGGCGGGAAGGGAGTGATGAAGTCTGTGATTTAATGGCCTCCCATGCTCACTGATGACTTGGAAATAACATAGCACAAGCACATACTAAGAAGCAAATGGGAAGAGGAATTTTGCCTGGGAGGTAATAGAACTGATAAAATTTCTTAAAAGTTTTAGACGTAAAAATGGTATTTTCTCACCTCACTTTTAAATGACTGTAAGGGCTGGAAGTACACACTATGTCTGAATTTTACTGTTTTTCTGACACTATTATATTTCATCATGCCTCTTATTTTTAGAAACAAATGGGGTTGAAGTAGGCAAAGAAAAAAAATTGCCAATTTACTTACTGTTCATAGAGATTCTTAAAAGTAAATGTTCAATGACAACATATTCCCCAAGTCAGCAATCTCTTTGAAGAATCTCATCCTGCATCTAAAATTATTTTAACTTATCTTAACTTACCAATGCTATTCCATTAAACAGCACAATAAGATTGGCAGCTCTGGCACATAAGGTGATATCCCAACAGCTGGGAATTGAGGTACATGAAAAAAAGTATTTGTTCAAGATAATGAGGCAATGGTGTGCATTATCACATGCCAATCAGAGCTGGGGAGAAGATGACATTGCATTTGGCCAGGGGAACATGCCACTTTCTATCTGTCAGCACATGAGCAGACACAGGGCACCCCAGAGGCATGCAGCAAACATGACAATCTCAAGAAACACCTCCATGGCTGTGAGCAGGGAAAATGACCCGCTAAGACACAGTGCAATAAACATTATCAAGAAACTTCAGAGCCAACAGCCATTTCTTTAATCTGAATTTCTGAGGTGGGCTATTACCAAGTTGAAATACTTTTAGTATTTAGAAAGCCCATAACTTAGCTCTCAGGAATATGGAATACGGAGAACTACCACCCCACGGTTTTGTATAAGTGGGATGATTTTCTTCACACATTCATCTTTTTAAATACTGAGGAAAATCAATGTAAATGTACACAGAAACATAGTTCACAATTGAAGTGAAATGAAATGAATATTGGCTCTTATCTTAAGTATTTATTAACTCTTATTAGTCAGTAGGAATGATTACATGAACAGGGGTTAATGAGATGTTGCCATGCTATGAAATTCATTAAAAGAGAATGTTCTACCTTCACACACTATCTCAGGCAGAGAACTGCACCCTTCTCTGCTAGTCCCAACCACAGAGTTCTAGGTACAGGTTAGCCACAGACAAAACAAAACAGATAAAAGAAAATTATAGGAGTTACAAAAAGAGAAAGTCAAAGAATTGAGTTATACAGAAAAAGAAGAGCATAAATTTGGTGTATCACGCATCTACATGTGCTTGAATCAGTAAGAACTTATGAAGGACCAGCATTTACATTTCTCAGTATATAAATTTCATAGATATTAAGTGCTTTGTAAGTCTAAATCAGCAGCCACTCCTCAATTACCATAATTTGGTTGGTCTATAAGCTTGCTATCTTTACATCCACCCACGCCAATATAACAACTGGGAAGTCTCCAGGTCCAGTATGGAATGAACTTTATGTTCAATACCTTTGGAGATACATAATATAAACTATAAAACATGTTTGTCATTCAATTATCTGAACTGTGGGCTATTAAAAGTATACCACAGACTTGAGAACTACTAACCACTTTTACTAAGTGTTCTAAATGAACAGTTTATAGAAACTGTCTCACATAGTTGAAACCTGATATGGAGGTCAAATTCTTCCATTTCCTAGTGTAGTCATCTGGCATATTTAATTATACTGGGTTTGAGGGTATACTACATTAGTCAGTGTCTTTTAAACTGCCATGTGGGAATGAAGAGAGATCCTTCCCCCAAGAGAGTGCATGTATTATATAGGCACCACTTAGAAAACTTTACTTAAATTCCTTGATCCTGAAGATTGTGATGCAGGAAGATCTCCATATCATCCACTAGTCCTCACCCAAACCTGATAGAAACTCCAGCCAGATTGAGGATGGACTGTACTTACCCCTCAGGTGAGGTGGGCACCTAAAATAAGGTGTAAAAACCACTAAACATCTCAAAAATTGCCTAATCTAGTGATATTGTAACCTTAAATTTCAGTTTGTAGGGTAGGGAGAAGAGGAAGTTATTATGTAATGGTTAGATTTTCAATCGGGGCAATAAAATCTTGGAAGTAGTGATGACAGTTGTAGACAGGGTGAGTGTAATTAATGCCAGCGAATTAATTGTCAAATTGTTATAAATCTATCACAGTTTTAAAATTAATAAAATGTACCAAAACTATTGAACTCTTCACTTTTAATGAGTAAATTACATAGTATATACTATTATTTCCATAAGGCTGCTAAGAATACAATTTGTATATATCTGTATAGAATTAAGCTCAGTCTTACTTTCTTATCAAAGTTTTACATGCTTTTCTTTAATCAGCCCCAGTGCCAAGAATACTCATTTTCCTGTATCCATAAGCAAGTGAGAGCAGGTGGAAGAGGACTGGTGGCCCACTGTCAGAGCATTTAGACAGGATTTAACACTGGTTAAGTATACCCTGTTACTTTTCAATTTCGTACTAGACAGATCAGGTTTAACTTCAGATATCTTACTCATTAGAGTATACAATTATTTCATCAGAAAAGAATATCTTCATCTAAACATAGCCTGAAACTCAGAAGCTTTGAACACATTTATTATATACTGTCAGAGAATGAAAAAGTGGTTTGGCTATTGCTATATATAGTTTCACTAATCTACCCCATTAGCAGATAAATCAGAAAGACAAAAAATTGCTGGAAACCTCATTGGTCATTTAAATGTCAATATGGTATGTCTACCCATATCTCTTGTTCGAAAACCAAGAATCTGTTTAAAGTAACCTTTGCATGTGCCCAGCTTCATAAAAGAAATATTTAAATATCTCCCTATAACTCTAACTTAACAAATATCTGTATAAGAAATATTTTAAGAATACAAATACACATTTTCTAACCTAATCCTTTCTACCTCACCTAGTAGAATGAAAACTTGATATCCAAGCTGACTAACTTTACAAACCCATTTTTATATTTAACAGAGGTACCTCTCACACAGTAGTGCTGATTTGTAAATGAATGAACAATGGTAAAAACTAGAAGTACTGGATTCATAAATGCTGGTGCTCTCCTAAATGATTTCTGAATTGCTGCGGTTGTTAGAAAGCAATCGCATCTGGAACACTCTGCAGTATGGCAGGTATTGGGAAGCTGATACGATCACAGCAAGGTGAGAGAATTTTGGGCCCCTTGGTCAGCCTCAGACAGAAGTGCCACTGTTGAAATACAGGTCCTTGTGTCTTAGGAAAACTTATAGTATTCCTTCCTCTACAAAGCAGCATGAAATCCTATCATTGTGTAGGTAAGTAAACCTATCAAACTTGGTAAGATAGATAGATCAAAGAATTCAGTTTGTCAATGTACTTAGGTTTTCATTTTATCATAATAGGAATTCAATACTATGCTATTCTTTCCCAACAAATGGTTCATTTATGGATTAAAATATTTTTCATAGCAAGGGTCATTTGCTTAAAAATTTACCTCCATTAACTGCTCATCCAGTTTTACTTGTTTCTTTTTCAGGCCTTCATTTTCCAAATGAATTGTTTCTAGTTCTTGTTCAAGCAAATTAATCTGACTGACCTGTTAAGTAAAAAGATTCCTTTAAAAATACCAAACAGAATCAACTGAGTTGCTATGTTGTTTGCATTTAAAAATCCGTGCTAGTCAGAACTCTTCACTCTAGAAGAAAGCCAAGTTACTTTATTGAGGGACAATAACAAATAATGTAATTCAGGATATAGAAAGCACACTTAGCCGTACAGCTCATCCCATGGTAGCCAGGCTCTAAGATGGGCCACAAGATACCTTCTTCCTGATATTCACACCCTTATGTGGGCTGTAGCTAGCTTTTGAGTGAACTATATCAGGGTTCATATGGATAATCAACAAGTAGTGCAGAAAGGATGGCATGTCACTTCCATGATTAGATTATAAAAGGTAATACAGGTTCTCTTAGTCTTTTGGAATCTCTCTTTAACTCACAGAAACTGTGACATGACATGTCACAGTTTTAATTTGTTACACAGTAATGACAAATACAGTCAAATCAAGACATTCCTAATATTCAGGTATATTTTACTAACTTATAAAATCTTGCAATATTAATGAAGATGATTACCTGTCTTCTTTATGAAAGTTTAACTTTTCCTTTTTTCAGCCATCATGCAAATGAAAAAAAACTGTGATATTGTTTTAATAAGATTATAAGAGCATAGATACATGGAAGAACCAAAATTCATCATTGTAACCATTTCCTTGGAAGCAAGGAAGAAACACACACCTAGAGGATACATCAGTCATGATAGAGATGCAAGGTATACTAAAAAACTCACTTTTTTATTAGTAGATCGTTCCTTTTGGAACTGCTCACAGTCTCTCTTTAAGCTCAATTTCTCTTGTTCTGTGGATTTCGTACTACCTGATGGGTTTAGATGCTTTTGGTGTTTGGGGGTAGGAAGTTTGGATTCCAGCTGACGAACCTAATAAGAAAAAATGTAAGAAGAAGAAATGCTAATGTAGTAATTCAACCAGGAAAAATAAATGACAAACATAAGGAAAGTTTTAATTTAATTTTTGGATTTTGCTATATCAAAAAACCCCTTTTTGTTGTTCAGCCAGCTTGCCAATTATTGAAGTCAACTTTCTGGATTTCAAACTATTTGTAGGTAATTCTACTTTTAGTCTGGTTGAATCTATACACTCAACATTATTATGACTAGAGAGTTAAGGGGGGACTGTCCCTTGTTTGTCTCAACAAACAAGGTCCTTGGCACTTTTGCTCTGTCAGCATATGCCTATCAGGAGTGAATGTGGTATGACTTAGTGAGGGGCTGTTCAAACATGAAACAGTTTGTTTATCTCAACTGAATTTCTTGTGGATAGGGGCCACATTGGTCTTATTCAAGAGGGTAACTTCAGTGACAGCATTTTCTAGCACAGAGTAGATGTTCCAAATGAAAACTGTGGCATTTCAATACTTCAGATAACTAAACAAATATTGCTGAAATTCATAGGGAATCACACAAAAACTTTGACTAGACAAAATACTCTTGACTAAAAAGAGGAAGAATTGATGTATTACATGCTCAGATTTTAAACTATACTACAAAGCCATAATATTTAAAATAGCATAGTACTGGAACAGAAGCAGACCAATGGAGTAGAAATGAAGATCCAGAAACAAAGCCACATGTATATGGTCAATTGATTTATGACAAAGGAGCAAAGAATAACACTAGAACAAGGATAGACTCTTCAATATAAATTGTGCTGAGAAGACAGGACTGCTACATGCAGAAGAATGAAACTAGATCACTACCTCACACCATATACAAAAAAACCCTGAAAATGGATGAAGGAATTGAATGTAAGCCCTGAAACTATAACATACATAGAAGAAAACATAGGCACAACACTCCATGACATACACCTCATAAACTTCATGACATATACCTTTGAGGACTCTTTCCCAGAAGCAAAGAAAATAAACTAAAAGATAAACAGCTGGGACTATATGAAACTATACTTGGTACAACAAAAGAGACAATAGCCAAAATGAAGAGGCGCCCTAAAATTGGAAGAAAATATTTATACTCCATACAACGGATAAGGAATTGATATGAAAGATCTACAAAGACCTTACACAACTCAACAGAAACAAAGCAAACAATCCAGTCAATAAATGGGCAGAAAAGCTAAAAGGACACTTCTCCAAAGAGGAAATGCAAATGACCTATAGGTTTATGAAACTTCAACATCACTTATATGCAGGGAAATGCAAATCAAAACCACAAGGGTGAGAATGTCTCATATTAAAATAAACTGGCAACAACAAATGCTGGTAAGGATGTGGAGAAAAAGCAACCACTGCTGATGGGAATGCACACTGGCCCAGAGGGAAAGTTGTGTGGAGGACCCTTCAAATCACTAAAAATGGATCTACCTGATGACCCAGTAATTCTGCTCCTAGGAATCTACCCAAAGGACACAAAAACATTAATTCAAAAGGAAACCTGCAACCTATGTTGTATTCACAATAGGTGAGGTACGAAAAGAACCCAAGTGCCCCAAAATAGATGACTGGATCAAGAAGAGTTAGTCCAACAAGACTTTAGTCTGGTTTTGCCATTTTTTTTTACTACCAGTCTTTTTGTATGAGAAATATATAGTTAACATAATTTTCATGGGCCTGTCTTTTGGATCTGAAATTCAGATCAGACTTTAATATAGAACTGCTTATACAAAGAAAAAACATTTTGTAAACATAAAAGGATAAAATTAAATGCAAGTAAATGATACATTATACAGTTGTTAAATAAGCCTACTATAACAGAATACTCAAATTCATAACCTAGGGCCATTTCCATCATATCAAACATTCATTTTCACACCAAACTATTTTCAAACATATGCCACATGTGCAGCTTTTCAAGTTACCTTCTCCCGGGAGTGTGTAAGTTCTGCTTTGGTGTTCTCCACCACAACTTGGAGTCTCTCCTTTTCTTGCCAAACCAGCTGTTGTTTGTCATGCATCGGATGATCCACCTTGTCCCAAAATGGCTTCTGCTGCTGGTTATGGAACCCCAATGGCTGGCTGGCTATTTCTGGAGCCCAGTTCTTAAGAGGGAATCATAGAGTTAAGCTTTTAAAAACAAGCTGATTTGTGTTTTGAATGTCATATTTACCTAATGGCAACACTTAGGTAATTTTGTACTTTCACTTTGTTTTCTAATGGGAGTTAGTGTATTAGATAGTGAGATAAATGAAGCAATATTCTTAGTTTGATTTTCAAAAATGGCTTGGAACTTCTTTGTTCAAAATAGTTTTTGGCAAATTAGCCCCATGGCTTCTTACAGCAAATATTATAGGGCAAGTCACAGTTTCATATGGACTCAGACACAGAGATCCATCCATAGCCTTATTTTTAAGAAGTTTTGCTTTGAATCCAGATCACTACTGTGTTGGTTAATAGAGGACACAAAGGGAACTCTAAATGTAAGGCTTTTAGCAAGTTAGAACTTTCACAAGCTAAACTCTACTTTCATTGTTACATTTGCAATCATAGCCTTTTTTAGAACCCAAAGCACATATTGTCTATGTAATTGAAGCCTGAACTCAAGAAGACAGTTTAAGCTCACACAGTGATATTTTGGATCCTGAGAAATACCTCAAAAAATAAAAAAGGTAACAAGTATATAAAACATTGTACATCTTTTTTTCTTTTTCATGTTTTGGCTTAAAAGGTCAATCTCATTTTAAGAAAATGTCAGTCCAGAAATATTTAAAAATAGAAAAAAATATTTCATTTTATGAATCATAGTTTTTAAAAATGCACCAAGAGGTAAGTGCCTACTTATGTATCAGGCCAAAATCTTAACGTCTATCCCAACCCCAAGGCCAACAGCTGTAGCATTGTTCTTGATTTACTTGATTCCAGAGGAAGCAATATTGTGATGTTAAAATGAGAGGCACTTTCTACAAGATCAAAACATTACAGTTTTATCACCATAAAACTCAGCCAGGGTCTGACTTGCACAATACAGAAAATGACCTCATCATTATCAAATTCCATTTACATGAAGTCAAGAAACAAGCATCATCCTACCCTATGATGTCAGAGGGTAGAGAAGTAGATTGTGTGGGGTTATCACCTGGGAGGCATGGATTTTTATATTTTTATCTAGTTGGAGATAAAAATAAATTTAAGTATTTTCATATTTTTTATTTAGGTGGAGATTATATAAACATAGACACACACAGGTATGTAAAACACATATACACATAAATATATGTATATATACACACATACTTTATAAAAATAAAATATTCATTATAGATTTAAAATTTTTACATTTTATTGCATAAAGTTATATCTCAATAAAAAGAAGAGAAATTACCTTGTCAACAGCATTTTGAAGTTGCTTATGTAAAGACATTATTTCTTGTTTTAAAGCCTCATTTTCCTGTTGAGTCACTTGCAGATCAGATTTAATTTGGGACATTTGCAGGTTTACATTCTGCAGGGTGTCTTCTAGATTCTTAACCTGCATCAGGAGAAAAAGCTCACATTGCTACAGAAGTCCTCATGCTCTTACCTATAGCTTGTCTGGGAAAGGATGAGGGCAAGAGAACTCCAAGGTCCCCCTGTTTCTACTCACTTTTAAGTACCTCAGAGAAAACCCAGGGCATTACATATAGTTGCAGAATGGTAAAGTTAGGAAAACAAGTCAGGCTTTGAGCAAGATATTGCTAAAATCATCATTTATTAACAGGTGATAGCTTAGACAACCTATATGTATCAATAAGCATGATGAAAAATGGCTTTACTAAATTTTGTGAGAAATTATCTTAACCCGTGGGGTTGGTTTGTAAAGATGTCATATTGCAAATAAAAATATATACTTGGGCCTTCCCTGGTGTTGTGATGGGTTAAAGTGAAGCATTATGAAGCTACTGGCAGCCACTGCAGCACAAATTTGGTTCTGGCCCAGGAATGTGACCCACGTGGCGAGGCAGACTTCTCCTGTCACCCACTGCTCCTCTCAGCAGTGTACCTCAGTATATCTGCCTGAAATCTGTCTGGTGAATCCTCTTACCCCCTGCATCTCTGGCCTGTACCCCTGTTCTTATATGTATAAATAAATATTTAAATAAATATATTTATTTTTAATATGTGTGTGTGTATATATATATACATGTATATACATTTATACTTGTAGAGTCCTATTCCATGCTATTACTTGTATTTCAAGTAAAACATCTTTTTTAATATGTAAAAAATATTATAGTGATTTTAACTATAAAGAGCATGAACCTGCCTTAGAAATCCTATTTCTAAATTAGAAACAGTTATTGTTTCTAATAGTTTCTAATAGTTACATACTATTCTCAAGCCTTCTTAAGAAAACAGTCTCATAATCATGAAATAATTACAATAATTAACTTTGAGAGAAAAAGTGTCTAAATTACTACACCATACTATAAACATTTGGTATATACTGGTCAAATTGAGTCATACTGAGTCCTCTTAGGCCACTTCCACCTGGAACATTCTTTCTGGTAGAACTATTGAAATATATAGGAAAGCATCAACTGTGCCACTCAAACAAGAATTGTCCACATACCTTTTCCTGTGAAGACACCAGCTGTGACTTTAAGCTTTCACTCTGATATTCCTGAGATTGTTGTTCCTGCTTCATAGCAGCAATTCTGTGCTCCAAAAGCCTTGATTTTGCCAACTATCTCAGAGAGAGAAGAGAGGTTAAGAGGCAATTTTTGCAAACAAACCTAACCTTGATTTCTGGCCTCTACATATAACATGAGCATGGTAAAGGAAAGAAAAAATCTATCTTTAGTCTTGAAGAGATCTCTTTAGGGATTTCCATTTTTCCTTCTCTCTGCCTTATTATTTGAGGGTGGAAGATAGTAGGCTGGTATGAAATTTTACAAAGTTTCCATTAAAGTAGGTAGGAAATAGTATCTTTGAACTTGCTAGGAAAAATAAGGCCAAAAAGGGCAAGGTTATGAAATACAACACTATTTGTTGTTTAATATATATCTATAAATAGAATAGTGATATGCATATATGTATGTATGTGTGGATACATATACACGGATATGTATATAACTATATATGTGTCTTTCTATATAGAGAGAACAGGATTATGATATATTAAAATGAGACAAGCTTTATATTATTGTATTTAGTAACATAACTATTTAAAGACTAATTTAGGCTCTGGTGTCAATTTGGCGTTGGCAGCTCTAAGGTGACATGATGACAACTGGCATGCTGTTCCAGAAGCTGGAACAATGAGCCTAATGCCTCACTGTGCTAATGCCTCTATGAGGCCCAACCCCACTGTCCATAAAGAAATGCTCATGAGGGTACCCACACTGTGATGGCAAAAATCCTTTTTTTAATTACCTTATCAATGCAGCTGTTCAATTCTTCACTTAGGGCTTCTTTTTCTTTCAGCAGTGTCTCATTGTAGCTGAGGACATTAGAAATTTGTTGTTGGAAATCAGCGAGATCAGGACATCTGTGCAGCTGTAAGAGATAAACAAATGGGCTGAGCCCCTCCATCACTTTATTTATAAAGAGATATTTATAAACAGGGCATTTTCATGACTGCTGCTATCTCCCTGTCTGTAGATATTTCAGAGGATATACAAACGTTAGGGGACTATAATTAACTTTAACAAAATGTTCCCTGTTAGCTTTTTTCTGTTCTCCAATTGGCTGCGAGAATGTTTGCTTAGATCGACTCAACCCAGACATTGTTAAAGAATGGCCCAGCTTTCCGTTTTCACCTTCAGGGTAAAAGAAATAACCTACCACCGTTCTGTCATCTACTGAACTTGTGCACACACGGCACTGTACGTTTTCCTGTGGCTTTCCTCACCTATGAGGGAAATGCCTAAATGGACCTGCTTATTTACATGTTGCTGGTGTGGCTACCCTGGCCTCCTCCCCTCAACTTTAGGGAATTAGGACAAACCAAGGATGGCTTTTGTTCTTTTGCAGCAGCAGCCTTAGTGCTATGGATATTGAGGGCCAGGTAATTCTGTGCTGTGAGGTGCCACTCTGTCACTGTGGGATGGTTAACAGACTTTGGCTTTACCTACTAGATGCACCATTTGTGACAACCAAAAATACCTCAGATAATATTACTAATGTCCCAGGTGCTGCCTGTAGTCCACAATCATTGCTTTAAAGATTCACTGCTTGTTACACTTCTTCACCCTTTCCTATGGTGCATATGTTTTAAATTTTCCTCCTTTTCATGTGACATTCAAATTTTCAATTCTCAACATCATTATGATTCTAAGGCCTTCTTTCTATTCTCATTGTAAATTCTTTTACATTAGGAATAGTATGGCACAACACATTTTAAGAATTCAATCTTGTCTTCAACTGGCAATAAATCCAGTATATCTTGCAAATCTAAACTAGCCAGAAACAGAAAAATATACATTTTAAAAAACGTAGGGACCTTCTTCTTTGCCCACTATCAGGCCTCTTTTTCTTAGGACCCTCACAAAAGTTACTGTGTCCATAGAGTTGGCATGTGACTTCTGTTAAAGTGCTGTTCAAATTTCTTTTCAGTGCAATGGATGATACAAGTGCTCTGTGTGCAAGAAATTGTTACTTATGCAGGGCAGCACATACTTCCAAGTCTATGCTACACGTACCAGCAATGAACAGGCCCTGTTCTACCTCTGTGACCCCACTGTCCAGCTGCCATAAAACAGTTTCCAAATAATGGTGTGTTTTTCCACATCACCATTTGTACCAACACTACTGTCAAAAAATATTCAATAAAAATGTGCCAAATGATGTACCAATGCCACAGTTTTCCTCCCAATTCTGCTCGTTTTCAAACTTGGAAAAGTCAAGAATGCACATTTTCCAAGTGATGGATTTGCACTCACTGTATCATCTTGAAGAGTGAATAAAAGATTTTCAAAAGGTAAAGGAATAAAGTGTGCCCATGTTAATTAGGGTGAGCTGGGTAATAACATAACAGCTTTGGAACTCAAAATACACCACAGAGGCCCTCCCTGGTGGCGCAGCGGGTTAAAGCACAGCACTGAGAATCTGAAGCCACTTCCCTATGAGTTCGATTCCAGCCTGCCGCCTGCCCCGGAGGAGACCACATGGCGAGCCAGACCTCTCCTGACCCGCCCGCTGCTCCCCTCAGCAGTGTACTTCGTCGATCTGCCTGTTCTGCTCCCCACTCTGTCTCTGGTGAAGCCTCTCACCGCCCCTGAGCCTCTGGCCTGTACCCCAGTTCTGTATGAATAAATAAATAAATCTTTAATTAAAAAAAAAAAATACACCACAGAAGGGACCTATGAGTGCTAACATCTGGCACACTCAGAAAGATATTTTCTGTTGTCTGATGGTGGAGCGGATATACTGTATCTAGCACATTTGACTTAAAAATGTTCTTATAAAGGATCTGGCAGGTTCCTGCAAGTCCATTAATCCTATTAGGATCAAAACTTATAGGGATCAACTAGAGATCAATAGAATATAACACTCAATGGTAGAGACTCAATATATTAGCTTTCAGCATTTACTTTCATAGAACATAAAATAATACAAAGAATATTTTATAATCCAAGGATGTTATAATATTAAAGCAATCTTTTGGTGAAGCAATAAATCAATAGAACAGCTAAAGTCCCTTACTATACGTCAGGATTGCTCAAACTGAGTGATTCCTGTACTCACTGAAAACACAGGATGAAGAATAAAATAGGACAATATTCAGGATCTAACTTTAAGATGAACCTTCTTTTATACTTAAAGTTAACTCTTTGTTTGAAATTTGGAAACAGGCTTCTTAAAGCCAGGTTAATAAGTGATATCCCATCCCCAATAAAGCCTTATGCCTAAGATTGATGCCTCATACTTGTTATAAAAATAGACATCAGGCTATTTTTTACTTATGTCTCTCAAATCTGGGTGAACTGAATTATGAAAGTTAGGAGCAAGACAGTCACCTTTCTAGACAAACTTTTATGACTTTATCACTGGCCAGAATAAAGTAGAATAATACATTTCTTAAACTGAAGAGATTGTGGTTCTTTTATAGTAATAGAATTTCAGACTACAACATGTCTAAGTTACATAACTAAAGAATTAGCAACAGCAGCCTTTACAAATATAGACTTGTGTTTCAAGTCCTCAGCTTTATTAAGTGACAACTGACAGGACTCAGTAAAATGGACATCTGGTGTCTACAAAAACCAGACCCAGAATCCACATTGTCTTATGAAGCCCCCTGCACACCACCTTACTTGTTTCATTTTTTCCAGTTCATCTTTGAGAAGGAGGTTTTCCTGTTCCACAATATGGGTCCGTATTTTAACTTCAGAAAGTTCTGCCTCCAGAGAAGACACCAGTGTGGAGGACTAAGAGAGAAATATAAGTCAAGTGACAGATTTATTCATTTAATCTGTGATTAAAAAGAAAAATCAAGGTTCACAAAAAACAATGTCAAGGAAACACTAGAACAAGTTTATGACTAAAAGTAATGTCAAGGAAACACTAGAACAAGTTTATGACTATTTAGCCCTGTCTTCAACAGAACTAATGTCATCTTTTAAAACATTTTCAACTTAAATGGCATGACCATGATTTCCAAGAATTTTTACAGGTTTTTTCACCACAAAGTTACTGCTTTTTTCTTAGACAAGATACTAAGAAACAATATGCATCATGCTTCTCCTTAAACTTCTGCTTATCTTAGTGTCTGTGAATGGATTTTGTCTGCAACAATTATCACTCCAGTGTTTGCCTAATGATGATTTTCTATTTCCTTCTTTCTACTTTAGAATTCTACTGGAAGAAAGTGCTCATTTAATCAATTTTTCTGTCAGTTTGGACCCTGAGGCATTCATTTTATTCCATATTTCTTTCATAATTATTTATGTTACACTGTGACAAATTGATTTTGCTGATGAAACTTTTTCATCTTTGGTTATTCAGAGCTCCGCCATATTGAGCCTTTTGACAGGCTTACTCTTCGGTGAGTATTTTTTATTTCCTGGCCCTGTGAGATGATGTTACAGCTCATTTTGAAATTTTCCTGTCTGTGTGCTGGAATCAATAATTTCTTCAAGGGACCCTGGCTCCTTTTAAAGGAGGACAGTGTTTAGAAACCATATATTTACTTATATACATATTTTAAAACATGAATTTATACTAATAATTCATATTTCAAACCCTGCACTACAGGGGTCACTACATTTCCACTTGCAACTTCCTTTTTTAACAATAAACTCAGCCTTACTGTCTACAATATATTTATTTATTTTAAATTCTAGAAAAAACAAAGAACTTTCAGAATCACTAATCCACATTCCATAAGAACCACATTTACTGACTAGGTTATAAAAATACTTATGGATCGTCCTTTTTGTCTCTAGACCTATAGCAGATAGTTAAGATATTAACTTCCAAGTCACTTAATTATTTTCTTTCCTATAATGGTCCACCCTCCATTTACAATATAATTCAGCTATATTCACTTGTTGGTATTTATGTTCTACTTTGGTATCCCCTGTCACCTTGATTAATTTTAATTATGTGTTTATTTTGGGGAACTATGAAGAGCACATGAAATGTTATGGCTTTAGAGTCCTAATACTGAGAGAAGTGTCACTCCCTTCTTCATCCCTTCTATTCCATTCCCATTATTTTCTTCCATGGCCTTCCCAACACCACCTATAGGTAACCATCTCTTTAGTGTTTGGGTTACCATTTTTGTATTTATTTTATACATATTAATAATAAACATGTATTTTCTAATGTCTTTTTCTTTCTTACATGGAAAGGGGCACTTAATATACTATTTTGCGTTTCATTTTTCAGTTAACTCTACGCCCTGAAAATTATTTCCTCTAAAAGAGATTTTTTTCATAGAGGTTTTTCATTTCATTCATTTCACTATTTTCTTCTTTATTTTATACCCTCACAGTACTACTGCACAGTGTGCCTACACCCAACCACTGTTTGACTTGACCACATTCTTATGCATCCATTTTACTCAAGTGACTTGAGAAGTCACCTTTGATACATACCAAGTATATATCAAATACTAAGTATGTATTGGGGCAGCACCATACTGTTTTAATTATTAGGACTTTGTAAGAAACCGAACACAAGCATTTCTCTTGTTTCTCAGGATTTCCTCTGAAAAGGCTGTCAGCTGGCTACAGACATACCTGCACTTGACAGTGGGTCAGTTCTTCTTTCAGACTGTCCTTTTCTTGTTCCCATTCCTCGAACGTACAGTGTCCAGGCTTTTCCCTCTGGCATTGCATTTCTGCCAGACGTTGATTGAGTTCTTGCAGTTCTTTTTGGTTTTGAGAATTCTTTTGGCTGAGTTCTATATTTTCCAAATCCAATTGTTGGTTTTTGGTTTTTAATTCTGAAATCTAATTGAAATTGAAGTCAACTTTTAAAAATTAATTTACCTTACTTCTGGCTATAAAACAGATTTAGAGACATTCTTCTTTCATTCTCTATGTAGTAAAGTTATATATGTATGTGTATAGTATAGCAAAATAATACTTTAATGACAAAAATAATACTCATTAACACAAATTAATCAACTGGGAAATATACAGAGAAGTGATAGATATTCATTTCAACCCCATTGTAGCCATTGTTCACAGTGAGGTGAGTGTTCCTCCTCACTGATTTCTGTAAATCTACAAAACTCATATACACAGAGATATCTTTCTTCTTTATATGAAAAATTTTAGTCACAGGGCCCTCTCTTGTGGTGCAAGGGGTTAAAGCACAGCACTATGAAGCTATACTCAGCCATGCACGAGTTTGAGTCCCAGCCAGGGAGGTGACTCACATGGGGTGGCAGACCTCACCCTGTCTTGCCCACTACTCCACTCAGCAGTGTGTTTCAGTCCATCAGCCTGTTGTGTTTCCCACTCTGTCTCTGGTGAATCCTCTCATCTCCCACACCTCTGGCCTATACCCCAGTTCTTGTATGCATAAATAAATCAATCTTTAAAAAAACTTGTAGTGACAAATTTGGACAGGGGTATCACTTCCCCACCCCTACCAATTAGAAAGCTTTTGTTAAACACTCAGAGTTTAAAATTATATATACACCATTAATTCACACAAAAAGAAACTGTTTCTAGTCACAAAACAATTCACATGTTAGTGTCTATATGAGGTGAGCTTCTACTTTGAAATTCAGGATTTATACCCTTCTCATCAACAGTTACATACAATTCCAGTAGCTTGTTCTATAAATTTGTAAATATCAAAATAGAAAAAGGAAATTTCAAAACAAGAAACACTGGGAAATGGTAAGTATCTTCTTACCTGTTTCTTTAAAATTTCAACCATCTTCTGAACTGCAGTTTTTTCTTGTTTTATAGTATCTATTTTTTGCCTAAGAGGACAACAAAAATATAATTTTAAGAGTGAGACCTTAAATTGAAGTAAAATAGTTGTAGTCTTTACAAAGAAGCTTCAAGAAAATTGAAGTATATGTCTCACCACATCTCTTCCTGAGATTCATTTAATTTCCCTAATTTCAGGTTAGAAATGCTATCTTCTTCACTTAAAGTAGTAATTTCATTTCTTAAAATAGAATTTTCCTCTTGAAGCTTCTCAGATTCATATCTGAAGTGCAGAGATGAAAAATAAAAGTTACAACAAAGCAGTCATCTGGTATCTTTGGATAATACTTTCTTGTAACTTTCAAGAAAACGAGTATTCCATGCCGGTTAAAAAGGAAGTCTGCATTTGTAGTCTCAGCAATCAAGCTATGGCATACCGACTTGTTTCTCAGGGGAAGTAAGAATTTCACTGAAGATGTTAGTGAAGGTGACTAAAACACCTGAGCCTGGAGAGAGGAGCTGAGACTCAGTGCCCACTGTGACTGCTTATTTTCTCAGTGTCAGATAGCTTATTTTCTCAGCTTTGAGCCGATAGCTTCACTTATCTCAGATGTGAAACCTACCAGCTCTAACTAGACAGAAACCAATACCAAATTGTATTAACTTCAGATATCTAGAGAGAAAAATTTACTACCTAAGTAAAAGAGCCACACTGAAATATATACACTGTTTACTTTGTGATTTAAAAAATTTCACATTCTGATTTTTAGAACTGAAATACGGGGTAAAGTTAGAAGAGGAAAAACGATACCCTGAAGTAAATGATTTTATTTCATATTGTAAGTACTTTAGACTTGATATAATCTTTGAAAGTTCTTTTTAAATCAAATTTGCTAGAAGATTAAAGTAACTATTTTATAAAGTGAGCAGTATTCAAGTTAGTCTCATTTTTTTGGTCTTCATTCTTCAAGCACATTTATTAGAATCTAATAGCTCCTCAAAAAGCTTATCTTCTAAGATAAATTCCAGTGTTTACGGAATGCCAGCATTTAATTCAATATGCCACAAAACACATTTTTCCTATATTAGTATAAGAAGTGAGTTAATAATACACAAAAGACACTCATTCTCAAAGAGCATGTTTCATCAAACTAAGGAACATAACATTTAGTCAAAAGAAAAATTCTATCCATCCAAAGGAACTAAGTACTAAAAAAGAGTTAAAGACTTGACATACATTGATGATACACATAGTTAAACAGCAAACACCATTATGAACTTTCACACCTAGTGGACAACATCTATTTCCTAGAGAGGAAGGGGATGCTTCCTAGGGCAAGGTTATTCTATTTGTTAAGACAGAAGCAGAAGGAAGTCTAGGGCACTGTGCTGCTCTTGAAGACTAACAGGTTAGTTTCTCTAGGCACAGCAAGTAGCGGAGTTAGATTTGGTGAGGTGGTCTGTGGAATTCCGTGAGGTTTAGAAGACACATACATTACCTCAGAAGTTCAACTTTTTGCTGCATCTCACTGCAGGAGATTTGCAAGTCATGCATCATTGCCTTCAGTTCTTCTTCCTTTTCTCCTTGGGAAGGCACATCTTTTTGTTTAACTAAAGTGGTGACTCTCTCCTTCAACTTCCTAGTCAACTCCTGCAGCTTTTTTTTCTCCAGTTCTAATTCTGCTAGTGAGGTCTGACGTGGACAATGTTTGTCTTGAAGGTGTAGGAGGGCAATATTTTCCTCCGGTGTAACTTGATTCTGTACTCTGGACTTTTCTCGATGTGTCTGGATTGTTCTGTGTAGCCAGGCAATTTCCCGTGCTTTCACTTTTCCTGGGATCTGTGTGTTTTCCTGCTCAACGTATTGATCTACCTGATAATGTTCTTCTATAATATGGTGGACACTCACATCCCTCGGCACATGTTCTTCCAGCGCCTGATGGAGATCAAGTGCCGTTTCGCCAGGTTTGCCTTCCAGGTTATCTGAGCGGGCTTCCCACAGGGAGGAGCAGTCCCATGGGGACGCTGCTCCTTCCTGCAGCTTTTCAATCTTGCTTTGCAGTCTCAGAACTAAAACGTGCAGTTCCTCATTTTCCCTCTTAACTTCGCCATAACTCTTCTCCAGGCTAAGCAAGGTTTCGGTCACTTCTTCAACTTTCTTGAGCTCATCCTGCAGCCTGAAAACTTCAGAAGTGAGCTCTTTGTTGTTTTCCAGTGCTTCATCATAACGTGTCTCCATCACTCTCAGCTCTTCCTGAAGACAATCATTTTCCCGATTAGCATCTTCATATAACAATTTGTACTTGGGAGAAGCCTCAGGGATTCTCTCCAGCATCTTCAGCTTTTTTTTCAATACAGAAACATCAAAAAGGAGGTCTTGTTTCTTCTCAGAAGCTCGGTTGCAGTCAGCACGTAAGATCATCAGCTGTTCCTGAAGCTGATAAATCTGATTCTTCAGGTCCCATGTCTCAGTCCTGGTCTCCTCACTATTTGCAAGCTCAGAAAAACTCTCTATTGATGCTTCAGACTCCTCTATTTTGTTCTCCTGCCTCTGAACAGAACTTGTTCCTGTACTTTCCAGGTCCCGGACCTCATCAGCCTGCAGGTCATTTAGGACATGCCTCACAGATACACCTTCTGCTTGCTTTGTTTTGTTCTGCAGTAAATATGGCTCTGTTTGTTCAAGAGAATTTCCAAATAATCCAGTAGTTGGTTCATCTAAACAAGAAGACCTTGCTGACCCTGGCTCTAACCTTTGCAGCCTCTGTTGCAACCTTGAAATTTCAGTAGCCATTTTCACATTTTCCTTTACTGCTTGCTCATGAGCTCTCTGCAGGCTTAAGAGGACATCACCGTTCTCTTCCAGTAGCTGCTCTCCTTGCTGGAGCAGGGACATGGCTCCGCTTCCTTCTGCCTCCTCCCTTTCCATTGCCTGGCAGCCACTCTGAAGTCTGGGGTGAGGAGAGGCTACCTGCTGCATTTCCTTAATTTTACTCTGAAGTCTGGAGATTTCTGTGCTCATCTCAACCCGCTCTCGATCTGCTTTCTCACAGGTCATCCTGTGGACGCTTTCTAAGGCCAGAAGCTTGACCATCATTTCTTGCCTCTCCTGGTCATGCTCCACTTGCAGCCTCTGAAGCTGCTGGCTGGTCAGCTGCTCCACAGCACCTGCCTGGCCCATGACCTGCTTACTGTCCTTCCACTCTCTTTCATGACTGCCCTTCAGCTCAAGTATCTGGCTGGACAGTAGGCTCTGCTGATTTTCAGACACATTTCGGAGATCTTCTAGTTCTTTGAGTAGCTGCTCTCTCTCAACAACCATGCTATTCAAATGTTCTTTGTATGTTTTCTCCAGCAACTCTTTCTCTTGGCTCAGGGCCAGAGAAGTTGCTTTCTCTCTTTGGACAGTCTCTTTCAGAAGCTCCTGGGCTTCCGCACACTCCTGGGTGAGTTCGTCCTTCTCAAACTCCCACTGGGCTCTCTCCTCACATCGTTGCTCCTGAAGGTCCTTCAGCTCCTGGCAGTAGCGCCCTTCCAGGCTGCGCAGGGCACATTCACATGTCTCAGTGACTTTCTGACAATCAGCCTGAAACTGGGCTTCTATTTGAGAGGTTCTTCTATTATACTCAGTTTCCATTTTTTCCCTAAATGTGGTCAACATACAGCATTACTGAAACTGCCACCAACTCTGGACGCAAACAAAAAATACTTTTCCATGCATAGAAGCTGCCAAACAATTTAAATACTTTCTAAAAATGGTTGTCATTTAATTTCTATGTGATACAATTTTACTGAGAAGGGATCTCATTTCTGAGAGCCAAGACTGTCAGTCATAACTCACTTAACAGACTCTTTTATCTCTGTGTTTTCAGAGGAAAATTTTAGAAACCAAATTCACTGGCACATTCCTGGATGCATCTGCTTATGGATTTTTAGCCCAAAACTTACACTGACATTTCACATTAAGTGAGTAAATGTAGGTCAACCTAATCCCTAGCTTGGGAAGAATGCATTGGAGGATACTAGTCCTAAAAAACACACATTAACAAAGTCATTATTTAAAAAAGTGTCAACAAATCAATCAGGATATGAAGCACCAAAACCGTCAGATTATTTGCACTTGATATTTCAAACGAGGAAGGTAAGCACAAAGTGGTGTTTCTTAACTCTGCGAAGAAACGTAACTTTGCCTAGAATCTAACTTACAAACAGCCGTTCTCAGAAAGCCACAGGACAGACCCAGAAAGGAAGCACATTTGGGATAATCTTAAAAGATACCAGTCGGATACAAGAAATACTTTATTCTTTTAAAATAAAAATGATTCCTCAACATCTCCTTACTGCCTGGAACTGTTAGTGCCCATGGGTGCCAGCACCTAAATCACGGTTACCTTCTCCCTCCCCACCCCCAGTTTTCTTACCTGCCCTCTTGAAGTTCTCTTTGGTGTTCTTCCAAGAGTTCCTTTCGCAACTCCTCTTTCTCAAGAGTGTGCTTCTCCACCAGGCTTTTCAGCTGTTCCTGGTAAAACTGCTCTAGCTCCTGAGTCAAGTCTCTCACCTTCTCTTCTGTCCAGGTGCCATTTTGAATGAGTCCTTCTCTTTCTTGGTTAAAGCTTTCCTCTGCTTGCTCCAGTCTAGCCTTAAGCTCCAGCTCATGTTCCAACTTCAGTCTCTCTTGCAGGTGAGTCTTTTCCTCATCACACTTCACCTGCAGTTGTCTTTTCTCTTCCTCGTGTCTGCAGGTGGTTGCATGTTGTGCCTCTTTGAGAACCACTGCCTGCCCCTGAAGGTCCGCAATTTCATTTTTAAGGTCACTTATTTGTTGTTCCAAGGTGTGTGTTTCATTCTCATACTTTTGCTTGGTGTTTTCCTGCTCCTTTTCACAGGCAACCCTGGTTTCTTTTAGCTGCTTTTCATAATGGTGCACCTGAAGTCAGAAAGTGAAACCCCCACAATGTTATATAACTCAAGGCCATGGACAGGTGATGTCCTCCAAGACATTCCTTGGTTTTCTCATTTTTTTTAAAGATGTATTTATTTATGCATACAGAACTGAGTTACAGGCCAGAGTTGCAGGGGTGATGAGAGGATTCACCAGAGATAGAGTGGGGAGCAGAACAGGCTGACTGACGAAGTACACTGCTGAGGAGGGCAGTGGGCGGGTCAGGAGAGGTCTGCCATGCCATGTGGGTCACCTCCAGGGCAGGCGGGAATCGAACTCATGCTGACGTGCCTTAGCTTCTTAGTGTTATGCTTTAACCCACCGCGCCTCCAGGGAGGGTCCAGTTTTCTCATTTTTTAAAAAAAGGTATCTTAAATCAAACCCACAATTACATGCTATCTTATTCAAAAGATGTATTTAATTTAAGCTAAGTATAGCTTGCTTTCCTTTTTAATTTGCTTCAATTTTACTAGTTTCTGAACACAATTCTATTAAACTGACTAGATACCATTTGTCTTTTCTGGCCTTCTTTCCAACTGCAAACTCGGGCTCTTAAAATAATTAA
Organism: Condylura cristata; assembly: GCF_000260355.1. Taxonomy (NCBI): domain Eukaryota; kingdom Metazoa; phylum Chordata; class Mammalia; order Eulipotyphla; family Talpidae; genus Condylura; species Condylura cristata. The sequence goes on along the minus strand of NW_004567114.1, from coordinate 38,164,588 downwards.
ATCCAAGTATGTATCGAATACTCATCAGGCACTCTGCAGGCCCAGAGAGACATAAAGGTAGGTAAGCAGAACACACAGTCCCTGCTATCAAGGAGAAACCAGTCTAGACATGGTTTTGATAAACACAGACAAGTATATGAAAAAGCCGAGTGAAAATGTAAAAGGTATAGCAAAAAGAGCTTCAATGTAACCCAGGGATTCAAAGGAGTGAAAAATTGCATTTGGCTGGGAGACTGTGATTATGTAAGAGACAGCATTTGATATAAACTCAGAAGAGTAAGTATACTTTCAGGAAACAGAAAAAAGGAATAACAGAGCATCAACAGAGGAGTTTGATGGAGAACAGTGAACTATCTGGCTTGGCTAGAGGATAAGGTAATTCAAAGGAATAGTAAAAACAAGACCAGAGACATAAATTGAAGCCACATGGTAAAGGCATTTGGTGGCAAGAATTAGAATTTATACCTAGTTTAGGAGATTAAGATCTTTTTGGTTTTCTAAGATTTTACTTTAACAAGTTAGAAATAATGTAGTAGCTTTCAAGTTCCATGCTTGCTAGGGCTGAAGGTACTACATTTCAGAAACACTGCCTCCAAGGAGAAGTCCTCACTTGGTCTGTGACGCCACTCAAGGAAGGAGGTTCCCGGCAGCCATCAGACAAAGAAAAGAAAGTGCTGCCTTAAGATAAAAGAATTGCAAATGCCCTTCATGCAAAAAAACTTGTAAGAAGTCAAAGAAATGAAAGAATAGGACTGACACAAAGGACTTACTTTATCTTCAAGCTCCAGTCTTAGGCGACTCAAGTCCTTGTGATGTTGTTCTTTCATCTGTTCGATGACCAGCTCCGCCTCGATGCTCATATTCAATGGGTTGCATTCTTCAGAGCCAAGGCCTGAAACACATGGGTGCCATTGACCCTGCAGCAGGTTCTTTCAAGAACAGCTAGCATAGGAGGAGGGCATCTCCAGTTTAACTAAGGAATAATTTTCAGCATAAACTGCCATTAATGCAATCTACTAGGAAATAGCAGAAGTGAAGAGAAGTCTCTTCTGTTTCTAAGCATTAGGGAAAAGAAGAAAAAATTGAAAGGAAATAGATTCTCTCCTGGAGAGGCAGTGCTCAGCCTGAACACAATCCTGTGTGGCAATGAGCAGAGCCGTGACGCGGTTGGAGGGTGAAGGTCCAGCATACTTGCTGCTATGCCTGAAGGAGTTAACTTCATGGACCAGAAAATCCCACCCATCATTCAACACTGAGCACTGTAAATGAATTTCCAAGAATGTAGGTGGATCCTCATCGTAAATTATCTGCTAATTAAAAAAATATATAAATAGGGCTTCAATTTGGAACCTAGATATAGGCAATTTGGGGAGGAAATTCTCAACTCATCCAGATGAAGTCCCCTCTGAAACTGCCTATGGTCACTGAGAAGGGCAGGAAAAAAAGTGACATTGAGCTAGTATATTGATAAAACGATGATATCTAATACTATGTAGACATTTCTTGAGGTGGGCCACCCCAAACAAGTTTGACATGTGGGCGTACATAGGGCTCATGACTAGTCTCTGGGGCTCACAGTCTTGCCTTGGGCTTTCTCCTTGCTGAGTAGTGAGCCCTGATATAAACACCCAAGGTGGTGAGTTGAGAGTGTACGCATGGCTCAGTGGTAGAATTCTCACCTGCCAAGATGGTGTAGTTTTATGTACTCATGAGAATCCCCAACACTCTCTGGAAACGTCCAGAAAAGCTCCTGAGATAGACCAATCGTCATTTGAGCTTCATCTTTACACCACAGTAAGGCTAAGACTGCAGATTCGGACTCAGAAAAAAGGCTGTTTCCTATCCTCTCCCTAATCCCTTGTTTATTCCAGAACAGACAGGCAAGAAAAAAAACAAACAACTCTTGTAAGAACCTGTACTGTTCCAAGTAGCAGTGGAAAGAACTAGTTATGACAGAAGAATTTAGAATGTGTCCTTTCTGAAATCAAAAGTCAATACCCCCAAAGAAAGAGGCAAAGGACCGGGAAGAAGGGTCCTAGTGGAGAGAGCAGGACCCCCAAGCAACACAGGACTCTCAAGCAACACTCCCTTGCAAACTTGCCACTCAACATCCTCCTCAAAGGCGCTGGCCTTTGTTTTTTGTTTTTTTTTGCAGAGGCAATACAGACATTTAACACAGCTAGCATAATAAAACCACATTCTGTGGTTTCTGACTGGCTCACTGTCCAAACCACTGTCATACCAGGATACCAGGTAGGGGCTCTTTTTAGAAAGGATTCAACAATAGCCCACTGCCTGAATTCTAACACTTCCAAAGCCTGTATTCTTAGACTTGTTGCCAGTTGTTGTTTTGTTTTTAAACAAAACAAATATCCTTGTGGTTTGCTTTTTCCATTCTGTGGTTGCTCATATCAAAATCAGATGGAAATATTCTCCTGAAGCTTTCAAGGACAAATGAAAACACAGATGACGAATAAAACAGCTCAGAAACTAGCACTGCCAAAGTCTCTTCTGTTATTGGTGTTGCCAAAGTCTTGCAATTTTATATTCAACCATGGTTCTAAAAAGAAACATCCCAGACAGACAAGTTACAGAGATGTGTCTGAGTGGCTTACCCTGATCAGGCTCTGTGCAGCTACTGTTACCAGCGAGTTCTTCTGACAGGGAGTTCTTCAAGGGGAGCCTGAGTACTTTGCCTTGTGTACGGTATTCTTCCAGCTCAGACTGGAGTTCATCTACTTGGTCTTGCAATACCTACAGGTTAAAAGCCAATATAAATCTTAGATATGACATTAAAAGTGCAAGCAACAAAGGAAAAACTACATAAATCGACATCATTAAAATTTAAACTTTTGTGCATCAAAGGGCACCATTAAGAAAGTAGAGACAACCTGTATTCCTTTACTGCTAATTATATAAAGTATTGGAAATCAGTGTTACGTCAATAACATAGAAAACATTAACAACAAAATGACAATCCACAAAGGAGGAGAAATATTTTTGCAAATTATGTATCTGACTGGGACTTACAATTAGACTATCTGAATAATTATAAATCGATAATAAAAAGATAAATACCCCATTTAGCAATGTGTTAAAAAGGATCTGAGGAGACATTTCTCCAACAAAAATATACCAATATGCACATGGAAAAATACTCAATATTATTAGCCATCAGGGAAATGCAAATCAAAATCACCAAGTAGATATCACTTCATACTGCCTAGGATGGCTACAATCAAAAAGACATAACCACTGCAAAGGTATGGAGAGGTTAAAGCTCTTTGACTGGTGGGAATGTAAAGTGGTGCAGTACCTTAAAGGTTAAATATCCAGCGAACCTACAATGCAATTCCACTCCTGGTTATATATGGAAGGAAGATAAAAATATATGTCTACACAAGACTTATACATAAATGTTCACAGCAGCTTTATTCACAACAGTTAAACAACCCAAATGTCCACCGACTAATGAATGGACAGATGCGAGATAGTCATATAATGGAGTATTATTCAGCAATTAAAAGAAAGGAAGTACAGATACCTGCTACAACCTGGATGAACCTTGAAAACATTTATGCTAAGTGAAGGAAGCCAGTGACAAAGGACCACATATTGTATGATTCCATGTATATGAAATGTAAAGAATAGGCAAATCTAGAGATAGAAAGTAGATTATTAGTTGTCTAGGCTGGGGGTGATAGATGAGATTACAACTAAGTAGAGTGGGAGATTTTTTGGAGGGTGTTGAAAATATTCTAAAGCTGCCACAGTGAAGGTTGTATAAGCTATGGATAACACACTTCAAGTGGGTGAACTCTTTGGCTTGTAAAGCTGTTAAAAGAAAAAGAAATGAACATATCTGAGGAATTTGTGGAGATTGATAGATTTTACTGAGGAAATCATTAACTTCACAGATATTTGAAGAAAATACTTCCACTTGATTAGAGTCAAGAGACAAAACTTAATTTAAAAATGGTAGAAAGGTTTCAGATCTTTTCTCCTGAGAAGGCAGAGCTGAGCAACCTCACAGGAGGTGATCGTTTCTTTACTTCACAGTTTCCTCTGAAGCAGTGAGAATGCAGTTTTGGTTACTTTGTTAAAATAAACAAATGTTTGTGGTTTAAGAAAAACATTCAAATTGCTAAGCTTAGAGTGAATTTTTTTTTTAAAAATGAAAGATTCCTGTTATTTATGGAGATGTTTTTGTCTCTTCTGTTAGGAATTTTGATAATTTACTAGTTGAAGGCGTTGAGTGGTTTCTGCTTCATTTGCATTTTGTAAATAAAGTAAGGAATGTGTTCAGAAAAAAAAAAAATCACAGTACAAAAACAAATTACAACAGCTTGGGTCTGCAATGATCAATAAGGAAAGGCTAACTTTGGAAAATTCACATTATTTGGAAAATGCACATTAACATGATCACATATTCTTTCACTTGGAATAAGACTATATTTTCCTGTAAGCGCTCGCTATAGCTGACCTAGATAAAGCAGACTGACTGTAGTTTGCATGATTTCCTAATAGTTCAGAAGGATACTAAATCATATTACTGGCTAACAGTTGTTAAGTGTTTGCTATGTCCCTGACTCTGTTTTAACTGCACATACATCACTCTGAGTCCTCACAGCCACCCTATGAGGTGGATATTCTTTCTTTTACCATCATACAGATGAGGCATTGAGGTCCCCACACATTAAGTGACTTGCTCATGGAGACACAGCCAGTACATGGCGAAGCTGCTTTGGAGCGACTAGTTACCAAGTTCTCCCAATCACTCACCCTGCACTGCTGCTCATATTCACTTCTCATCTGTGTCAGCCTCTCCTCTTGCAGAAAGAATTCAGCACTGTTGGGATCAAGGTCACCAAACTAGAAAAGCAAAAGGTCACAATGGTCATTTTTCCCAAGTGGCCTGTTTTGACATCTAACATACCAAGGGCCCTAATAGCTACTGTCCACCGTCTCTTGAGTAGGAAAGGAATGTGACATTTAAGCAGAAACATCACCAAGGGATGTCATTGAGGGAGCACATGCTAAGAGTGATGTGTTCAATTCAGGCAGAGATCATCTCAGAGATCCAGCCCACTAAAATTATGTCCCTACAAAAACAGAGCTTTCTTTAGCCACCGAGTATACACCGAGTACACCGATTACTCCTAGTTTCATCATACTTCACTTCATGATACTTTGCTGAAACCTCGGTTTTTAGAAATTGAAGATCTGTGATGAGCCTGTGTCATCCCTTGGCATCATTTCACTAACGGCATGCGCTCATTGCATGTTTCTGGATCATGTTTAATTAGGGTATGTACCTTTTTCAGACATGATGCTATGGCACACTTCCTAGACTACAGTACAGCGAAAACCTGACTTTTATATGTGCTGGGAAACCAAAATATTTATGTGACTTGCTTTACTGTGACACTGGCTTTGCTGGGATGGTCTGGCACCACAGCTGCAACTGCTCCGTGGTGTGCCTGTAATTCCCCAACGGAAATATTCGTGGTTGCACTGCCTCTGTTCCCTGGAGTGAATACACTCTGACTGCACATCAGAAAAGCAACTTGAAACAGATTTACCTTTTCTGCTAACACATTTTCCAAATTTCGCTGAAGTTTGTTTGTCAGATTCTCATATTCTGCCAATTTCTCTGCATTTTCCAGAAGCTCATTTTCTAGCCGGCTATTTTCCTGGGGAAATTTGTGAGAGTTAAATATGGCTCAGATTTTTTTTAAAGCAAACTCTTCAGGGCCCTCCCTGGTGGCGCGACAAGTTAAAGCACAGCCCTGTGAAGCTATCACAGCCACTGCAGCAAGAGTTCAATCCCCAGGCAGGAAGGTGACCCACATTGCATGGCAGACCTCTCCTGACCCACTCGCTGCTCCCCTCAGCAGTGTATTTCAGTACAGCTGCCTGTTCTGCTCCCCACTCTGTCTCTGTTGAATCCTCTCACCTCCCTGCACCTCTGGTCTGTACCTGAGTTCTGTCTGTACAAATAGATAAATCTTTAAAAATGTCCACTTTTTTTAAAAAATAAAAGCAACCATCTTATACAAGGCATGTAAATTGTGCTTTGTATAAAGAAAATGCGTTCATCTTGCATGTTGGAATGGATAAAAGGCAAACAGTCTAAAGATTACATTTGTTTTCTAACCCAAAAATTTGCTCCCCTTCCCCCTTGTGACCTGCACTGTCACGTGGCAGCCACCATCAGCCACGTGGGCTACGTGTGCAGCAACCAAGATGCCCAAAAGTGTAAAATGCCACATTCCGAAGAGTACAAAAATGTAAAAATAGTGCAATGTTATATTCTGCATGTGGATTACATATCAAAGGATAATGTTTTGGAGATACTGGATTAAATAAAATAATTTAAAACTAATCATACCCTTTCTTTTTTACCTTTAACGTATAGTTATGTGTGTGTGACCTGTATTATACTTCTACTGACACTACTGCAGCAGAATACATAATAACATTAAAAGTTTCAGTATGTTGTCCAAAAGAAAGCTGGTTCACCTGACAGAAGAAGAGAACTCAGAAAAGCTAAAGCAGAATAACTCTAACAACTTTCTTTAGTGGTGAGATAGTTTGGTTTGTATTTAATTTACAATTCTTTTACTTAAGTTATAAAAGCTAGACATATAGGTTTTCCCATAACTTATATATATACTTAAATTATTATAATAAGACCCACATCAAGTCAGGTCTACAAATGGTGTTTCCCTCCCCCCCGCCTTGAGTATATCTAGTACTTCTTAGATTTACACCCACATTTGTCAAAAAAATACATAAACCCACAGAGATAGCCACTTGACATATTTTCTATTCCAATATTAAAGGCTGATGGGAAGAACATTATTTTCAAAGCACATTCTGCCAAAAGAATATAGAGCCAGTATATTTTAATACATTCTAGTTCACACCCTCACATAGCAGTATGGAGTAGAAAAGAATGTGCCTGAAACATTTAAACAAGAATAATACTACCTCCCTCCTGCCCCCAAATGCCAATCTAATCTTTCAAAGTTGATCAAATTCAGATGTCAAAATGATCAGAAGCCATCTCTGCCATCCGCCGTGCTGGTGTGTAGAAATGGACAAATCATTGTCTGTCACTGACCACAGGGCACATGAAATCTGGACCATGGGCAGGATATAACTATCTATGATGCAACAGAAAATGTGCTATCCTCTGGCAAGACAGAAGTAAATGTAGAAGGAACAAAACAGTAGCTTGGCATGCAGTGTTGGAGAAAGTACTGAAGGGCACGCAAGCTCACTGGGGAGCTGCGAGAGCTGGTGGGGGTGGCTGCAGGGGGCCTGGGGACCAGAGGCTGGGGCAGCTGGGAGGAGCTGGGGTTAGGAGGGATGAGGACAAGTCCCCTCTTGGGCCTCCAGGCTACCATGCTCTATTTTTACAAAGGGTAAGAGCACAGTGTAAGGCGCCTTCAGAGGCCATATGGAGATTGGTTTAGACAGGACAGGATGCCCATCAGCCAGCTGAGAAGCTATGATGAATTCCGGACCTATGCAGGTAGAGTAGATAGATGGGGAGCGAGGAACCTAAGGAATTTCAGAGCATCAACAGGATTAGTCTGATGAGTGAGGATACCTGAGTTCAACCTCTGCGACTTACAGCACATGGTGTGGATGTGGGTTATGGAAAAAATGCAGAATCAGTCTGATGGCTGAAAATGAGAATTAGCTCAGTTTTTGATGTGCAGTATTTCAGGAATAGCATATAATTCTGTATGTGCTATTAATTCCAGACACTGTGCACCTCATTTAATCCCCATTACAACACTACAAGGCAGGAATTGTGACGTGCAGGAAACATGTCTGGGCAACTAGGTCAAGGTCTTCTGAAACCAGTCTGAGTCCAGAACCTCCCCGCCATCCTCTGCCCCCTTAATCTCTAGGCTACATGTACCCGATTATCTGGTGTCAGAGTCCAGTAAAGAGAAGGGCATTTCCTCTACTGAGGCACAGGAAAGGAGAGGGAGATGTCAAAGGAAGAAGCGTTAGTGTGGCAGGAGGGGCGGCCATCTGCTAAGAACACAGTGAGGAGGCAGGAAGATGCAGGACCCAGTGCAGCTTCCATCAGAAGCCTGGAGAGCCTGAAAGCCGGATCCTTGAAGGGGCCCTGCCATGCCGCAACCCTTATGGGCGAACATGGGGAGCCCTGGGCTGAGTCCTGTCAAGCAGCCCATCCCAGAGCTGTGGTTTCCATGTGGTCACCCTGCACAGCCGCAGACCACAGAGCCACAAGGGTGATTACCTTTAAGGAGAGGGCAAGTCGGTCCCGGATGTAGTTCTCTTCTGTTTTTGCCTTTTCAATTTCCTGCTCAAGCTCTAAACGCTGCTTGCCCACTTGTTGCAGGATCTGCTCTCGCTCCTTTCGGAGCTCATTCTTTAAGGCTGCTATACGCTCCTTATACTCTTCATCCAGTTTCCTGTGAGAGGAAAGATTAATGAGCTATCATCGAATTCCACCTAAGTGGACCTACCAAAAATGGGAGAGCAGAGGCAGAGAGACAGAGAGTGCCTTGAGAAGGTACGTACTGCCCCTACCTCCTGGTAGGCCAGGAATGGCCAAGCAGGAGGGCAGGCCCAGGGTGGGGGAGGCCCTCCCAGTCTCACCTGAGGTTGTGCTCATGCCGCCGCTCGATGGCCGCGTGGTGATCGTCCACTTCAGAGGCCATGAGAGACTTGAGTCTCTCGGCTTTGTCCAGATCTGAGCGTAGCTTCTCTTTTTCTCTGGCTACCTGATCAACTCGCTCCCTAGCATTAGAGAGAAACCTAGTTAAAGAGAAACTGTTTCTAAGCAACAAGTAGACCCCCAACACAACTCTCATCTGGCTTGCTCCAATACAAAACCAAAACCAAGACAACCCAAACCCTCCCCAAACAAAACAACAAGAAATTCCACAGCTCCTTTCAAAAGCCAATGTACAAATCTGAGCTCTACTTCATCCTCCTACAATTTAAGGAAGATTTGTGCCATAGTGAGATGATGGGCCATGAGCCACATTTGCGCAGAGAACGAGGGATGTTTGTTGTAGGCAGACCGCAACCATTCTCTGGACAAGCAGGAAAGGGGCTGGAGCAGGTAAAGCCTGCACTCAACTCACAGCAAATGCCGGATCTCAGCCTTAAAACTGGCCAGAGCTGCCTGGTGAATGCTATTCTTTGTGATCAAAAGTTCATTTTCAAGAGCCAGTGTCAATTCTGTCAAGTTGACATTTCCATCAAGGTTGAAGTCTAAAGCCTGGAAAACAAGTTCAAGATGATCGTAAGCCGTAGCCTCTGAAAGCTGAGAACTGGGAGATTTGCAGACCCAGAGAATTGAGTTGGTAGTGTAGATGTTAGCTGGTTACATTTCTTTAGTAATTGCTTAAGAATGATATTCAATCTAGAACATACCAAGTGCTCTCTAAGAAAACCATAAAATGGTTCTTTGCTTGTTTTTGAAAAATACGCTCTGTGAACACAGTGGTATAACTCATCTTTCCTAGACAGAGATCACCTAGGAGCATTTCTCCTGTCAATAATTTGGGAACTAACAAACATGGAGGTAGTTAGCAACACTATCCTGATTGAAGGGGGCAGGGAAAGTTACCTCACCTCTGAGAGTCTGTGAATAGAAGAATCATAAAGAAGAAATCAAATAGAGTTTCATAAAAAACACTGGCATCTCCAACCCTGCCCCAATATACCACTTTTCTCCCCTTCTAGCGGCCCCACCTTCAGGATTTCCTGGCTGTTCTCTATGCCTTCTTCCTGCCAGGCATCCAGGATCCTCTCCACAGTTGCATAGCCCATCCCATCATCCAGGCAGGAGAAGACCCGGAAGCCAATGGTAGTCATCATGGCTGAAGGGGTGGTAGTTCGTCGTCCACTCTCATCGAAAGACTAGAAGAAGAAAGAGACTTGAGCAAGCCTGGGCATTTCAACAAGACATTGACTAAGACCAAGATTGGTCAGTCCTGCCCACAAGAAGCAGAAAGCATGTGTCTCTAATTTGCTGTGCTAGAAAAACAAGTCATGGAGCCCCTTTGATCTGCCTTTCCCAAGTTGAGTCAAGAGTATAAAGCTTATCTCAAACACTTATCTGAAAGAGAATCCCTTGAGATAGTGAGATGTGTCTCTACTTAACATTAGAGTTTCTTCTGACTCACAGCTAACGTTAAGGGGGAATAATTAGTGGTCTTCCTACTCTGTAATTTATGGCTATTACTTAAACCCAACTTTTCCTTCCCTATGGTTTGGTTCTTCTTATTCTTTTGCTCCTTTCTTTCTCCCTTGTACTTCTCAGACAACAGATTCATTAGAAACTCTCTAAGTGAGTTTTAAACTTGAGTACACACACGCCAACATTCCTATTTATTTCTTACTTGCATGGAGAGGTGTCTTTTCAGTTGTCTATATGGAGTAGATGCGGATGTCGTAAGGGATTTCCCATTTTTGAACAAGCCGTAGAAAAAATCTTCTACACTCATTGTCCCATCAGGATTAAGATTATGAAAGACTTCTTCAAGCATCTAGAAAAGGGTTACCACATATTTCAAATATTTCACTCAAAATAACACAAGGCCTGAAGTATAATTCTGGCCAATAGAAATTGGCACATTACTTATCAGAGGACTCCAGAAATTTTTCTCTTTGTTCTCATTTCACTGAATTTATTTTCCTTTCAATAAAATGTCCTTTTCTTTCACAGAAACCTAATAAAAGGCCATTTTTGCCATCATTGCAATCTCACACAATTTAGCAATTGACTGATTTCTCTCCCTCTTTTCTCATCCACTTAACAGGTAATCTTTTCTATTACTATACATTGTTCTTATAAATTAAAAATTTTCTTAAATAACATAAGGATAAAACTTCCCAGTGTTGTAATAATAGAAAACAGTTGAGCGTTCATTAGGCCATTATACTGTGGCAACTTCATGGAATATTTTGCTTATATGGAATTTTTGAAATTGGTATGTTAGCACAGCAGAATTTGGCTTGGCCCAGACTGCAGTGATCTAGGAGTCTGATCTGAAACCCATGATTTGAGCTTTAGAGCCCTACTTGGAACAACACTGCATCTGTTGGGTTTCATTTATTTTAATGCTTTAACACAGGAGAAACACAAATTGGGTAAGGATTGTGTGTGTATGCAGTAGTCATACAGAACAGGAAATTGTGTTAGGCTACTCTGCACTCTTGATGGTAGTCAAGCAGTCCTCATACAGCTAGGAAAGGGGAGCCCTTACTACTCATCTTGAGGTTTGCGGATGATCTGTTCCTTAAAAAAACAGAAAGGGAACAAACCAGCATGAATCACTGACACCACAAACACAAGGGGAGGCAAGAGGTTCTTTCTCCTTGTAGCTGGATTCTCCATGTTGTGGGCTTAATATTTTCTACAGGGCATTGTCTCCATGCTACAAAATAAAATCACCTAGAGGTCTTGTTAAAATGCAGACTTTGGTAGTAAGTCAGGAGGTGGGGTCTGAGACTTCATTTCCAGTAAGGCTCAGGTAAGGCTCATGTTGCTGGGATGCAAGGAGATGAAATAAGAAAAAAAATTATTCCAACTGCACAAACACAGACAATGGGTCTACTCAAAGGCATCTGTGTAAGACAGCCTCAAAATTTTCACTATTCAATTTATAAATCTGAACTATTGCCAGACTTATGTGTTCTCTTAATTGTTGATTTTATTCTTCGTATAAGACTTTGAGGAATTATCTCAGATGCTTTTGGTCAAATCACATCCAATAGGAAACATCTGTTTCCATTTTGTGTTTACACCACTTCCTCTGGAGAGGGCTCTGAAACAAAAAAATCATTCTGAAGAGAGGGAATCATTGGAAGAATTCTTGTTTTGAGACAATGCCAACTCATTCATTAACATCACTTTCCTGGCCTTGTTGGGATTTGGGCTTGTGACCCCTTTCATGATACATTATTTTCCAACATACACATGGGTGAGTCACTGATACAGACACCTGGCTACCTTATCATGAGGTGTTCAAGAAGGTCCTTGGGGCTCTAGATGCAGCTCTGTAGAGGGCACCCCGTTTCCATTTCACCTGCATGCTTAATAAGGGAATTCTGCAATGAAATCAATGGAAAGTTGCCATTTTTGGCAAGACTCCGAGGTTGCCAAAAACGCTTAGTTTCTTTGTCTTATTCTTATCAACCAAAAGAAACCCTTTTTTCAGAGGGCTAGGCTTTTAGGACAACCCAACCAAAGTCACAGTAACATCCAAGGGTGCTGACTGAAGTTCACAAGTATATTTGTGCTCTCTCCTTAGCACCACATTGTCTGGCCTGTAAGCTTGACCAAAGCAATACACAGCTTCCAGGCTGCCTAAAAGCCCTCATTCATTTAATGGAGCAAGTGAGTCCTGCTAGTTACTGTACATGGGGTGAGAAGTGTGCAAGACGTGAATCAGAGGATGTGAATCAGGAGAGGCGGATGGGCAGGGTTGGGCTGACAAGCAGGCAGGTCAAATGGAAAACTGGGCTCCCTCTACAGAGCTGCATCTAGAGCCTCAAGGATTTCTTGAATGCCTCATGATAAGCCAGGTGTCTGTATCACTGACTCACCCATGTGTATATTAGAAAATAATGTACCATGAAAGGGGGTCACAAGCCCACATCCCAGCAAGGCCAGGAAAGTGATGTTAATGAATGAGGTGGGATTGTCTCAAAACACAAGAACGTAGTGTCATTTTATGTGAACCCCCTAAGCTTGTCCTGTCAGAGGAGTCAATCACTTCTCAGTGCCAGAAAAATGGAACCCCATCTTCTGATTTTTAAAAAAGAGTTATTTGTTTATGCATACAGAACTGGGGTATAGGCCAGAGGTGCAGAGGGTGAGAGAACTCACCAGAGACAGGGTGGGGAGCAGAACAGGCAGATCAATGAGGTACACTGCTGAGGGGAGCAGCGGGCAAGACAGGAGAGGTCTGCCACAGCCATGTGGATCACCTCTAGGACCAGGGATCGAACCGGCATTGAAGAGGCTTCCTCTAGCTTGCAGTGCTGTGCCTTAACCCACTACACCATCAGGGAGGGCCCCCCATCTTCTGATTTTAAGACAAACTTCCCAATTGGAAAAAGTGTAGCAAAAGTTCAACTTCAAGAACACTGGGCAGCCCATATAAAGTAGCACGGCCCTATGTGGCATGTAGGGTGACAGCTGGCTATCCCAAGCCCACAGCTTTCCTGTGGAAGTTACCAGTGAAAGCCAGGAGACAGTGAAACTAGTCCCCCTTCCTGAAAGTGGTCACAAGCAGCAATGGTATCAAATGAGGGGTGACTAATCTAAAATTGCTTTCAGTTACAAGTTGTATGTTGGTGAGATCATCCTGAACTTTCAGTTCCTCTGTGGTCTAGAGCACAGAATACAAAGTCCTATAGTATTCCATGACTTTCTTTTTTTTAATGAAAGACATTAAGTAAAAACTATATTTGATAGGCAATCCTCTACTCAATCTCATGGCAGAGGAAAATAAGTGTGTTACTTCTTCTGCAGGATCCTTGGAAACTCCACCACAGAAGAAAATTCAATTTTCCTCAAATGGTTACAGTTTATTCCAAAAATTGTTTTTAGGTAATAATCCAAGTTTGTGCAACATTTCTTGGCAAAAACAATTCAAGTTTCTATATACTGCACTGATTCATAATTCAGAAGGATGAACTTAATTTTCTGACTCAACAGTCACCAATGAAAAATAAATAACCATTGAGCCATTAAAAAGGTAGTCAAAATGCTGATTATGGTCACACACACAAGGAAGAAGGGAAAGACATTTCTCCAAGTTTTAGACACTTTTGATGGTAAATCTCATTCTGGTTTAGGAAAATATTAACACATATCTCCCGGGCAAACAGACAGCATGGTTTCAAATATCCTGTAATCAGATTCCCAAGGCCAAAACTGTAGTCCTAACCTCTAAATCCCTCCAATCCTATGTTTTGCTCTTTGGAAGACATACCTTGGCATCACTGAGTTTCATGACTGTTCATGTGGCCAGGCTTGCCAGTTTCCTTCTTAATTTTCCCATAAATGTAAAGCTCAGAGTCTTTCCAAGCCAAGAGTCTTAGAGGACTCCAAGCATCTTCATCTGTTCAAAACCATCAACCTATCTCTTTCCTCATCAGCAAAATACTGTGTTGGCTCCTAACCAAAGGTTCTTTTAACACCAACCTGCGCTGTGAAAGTAACTCAGACCACCCTCTGCAAGGAAGGATACTCCTAGGTTATTACTACGTCTGCTGATCCTGAAGTGGTATTAAAATTTTCTCTTCCAAACCCTAAATGTCTCAGTCTGGCCTCCAGAACAGTCCCCAACTCAAGCCTATTGGTCTCCTTTTTGTGCCCCTCATTTTGCAGTGTGGATGCTACTCCACAGATATGTCTGACATTACAGCAACACTGCAAACGTCTGGAAATTTCATGGGGTAATGTGCTCAGCACAATAACAGGCTCAGATGGGCAGTTTTTCTTTCCACAGTACAACATGAAAAAACCTTCACTGCTAACTTCCTAGCTGAAAAAAGCCAAGAAATAGCTGCCCTGAACGGGAGCTAGTTTAGCTCTTGTCAAGATTATTCCTCCTGATTAAAAGCTAGGTGTGCTGCTTTATTTACAATTGGAAAAACATGGAAGCAGCCCAAATGCCCAAAAGTAGATGACTGGATTAGAAAGATGTGGTACATATATACAATGG
>NW_004567114.1:38148333-38149590 GCF_000260355.1 Condylura cristata | reverse complement strand
GGTGATGGGAAACCCATGGGGATTACAATTGAGATGAAAAAAAAAAAATGTGAAAAATGATGTAAAAATAAACTTTTTAATTAAAAAAAAAAAAAAAAAAGCTAGGTGTGATGCTCACCTCTCCATCCACACTCTGCAGACCGTACTGCTCACAGATGGAGACCAGCTTCTTGCGGTTCAAGTGACCATCACGGGTGATCCCCAAATCTTCACAAACCTCCTGCAGCTTCTCTTCTATCCAGTCATGGGGAGGGGAGGACACACCTTGTGAGGCATTCAAATCATCTGGGTTCCAAAATCTTAACTGGCCTGAAATAAAAGGATACATTGTGCTGTTCCCAAAGGAGTTGATAAAAAAGAAAACGCCTATTTGCAGATAAAAGTGGGCTTTTTGAAAACAAATACTGTAAAAAAAAAAAAGACTATAAATGTTGATTCCATTTTTATTTGACCCTGAAGTTCAACTGAAACAGAACCATTGGTTCTTGGGCTGCAAAGAGGCACTTTTTTGTTCACTGGCAGTCATATTCATGTAAGAATACTGTGCAATCATGCCAAAGTTCACGGCTCATTTTATTCCAGTGAGAAACATGCCCAGACTTAGGCTTTGGTGTGACTGAAGAGAAGGCTGGAAGGGTGCCACTCCACAGATCTTTGTGCACCCTGCCTCAGCTACGGTGACCGCACTGTGATCTTTCTCGTGGGAGCACTGAAGTAATTTCATGATAAATATCACAAAATAATCATAATGTCTCATGATTAGCCTGCCTCCCAATTTATACACAAATGAACAACATTCTGACCCACAGAAACCTAACAGGCCAACTTGAAAGAATGGTGCTAAGTTCAAGTTCCTAATTATCTACATTTTCAGTTCCATTTGAAGACATACGTGGATTAAACTGTTAATTTAAAAATGAAGACTGCTTATTTATGCTCATTAAAAGTCCTTACTTTTTACTTAACAGTATCACAGGTCAGAGATTCTGTAACATGAGATAGCTACTGGCAAGATTTCGTGTCTGGAAGAACTTTATAGGACTGAAAACAGCACTAACTGGTATTTTGACTATTTATCAGCAGAAACCAAGTTCAAGACAGCTGTGTCTTTCCAGGTGGGAGACCTAGACAACACCTGGTAATTACAGTTAAATACACTAACCCAGGGCAGGCCTTCAGCCAGTTGAGGTTCTGACGGTGTAACCATAGTGCCACCTGCTGGTGAGATCTACATATTCTGCTATTTCTTCCTTTTTT
>NW_004567114.1:38137610-38147868 GCF_000260355.1 Condylura cristata | reverse complement strand
GAAGTGGCTTAAACTTCTTAATGCTGTGCTTTAACCCGCTGCACCACCAGGGAAGAACCATACTCTGCTATTTCTTAAATACATCTGAAACTTTCAAGTGATGCCTTTTAGCAGGTCACTATTTAATTTAAAACTGTTCACAGATAAAATTGAAAGTCGACATAAGGGGGCAATTAGTCTATAAGTGAAATTCTATGTCTTAGTTGCCACCTCCTGCATGCGGTTAAACATTAAAGATTTAAAAAACCAAAGCTATTAAAATATTTGGTTGCTGATGTGAAGATTATTCTTAGTTGACTTCCAGCACTAAAGGTTGTTAGGAAAGAGGCTAAGGGATGGAGGAAAGGGGGCATGGGAGGGGTCTTGCTGGCAGTGGCCAGCCCTCTTCTCCTCTCCTTCTAGGCAAACCCCAACACACACCCAGTTCCTACCTTCGGCTTCATATTCCTCACTGTGCTGTGTCTTCCAGCGCTAGAGGAGGAAAGAGAAAGTCAGTGAGTTTCAAGACTCATTCAACTTTTCCAGGACCAGGTCACTCTCTGGCTCTGATGTCATCATCTGAGTTACATGATTCGGGGCCCTCCAGTTTTTTAGCAGGTGGGCTTTCCCCAGGGCACCAGTCTCCCCAGGGCACCAGTCAGCCAAGAGGAGATTGCTAAGAAAGACACTACCACCCCTATGGCATTAAACTAAGGATTTAGCGCGCACAACTGCAAGATCACTTATCAACAACAAACTCTATCGCAACGAATAAAACCAAGTCAAAGCAAATATGCAGGACCCATCAACCTACAAGGGTTTATATGCATACATTATGAACGGGTTTTTCAATTAAGTGTTTACTGAAGGCCAAGTACTACAACTTTTGAATACGACTATGAACAGAACACATGACAACTAGCCTCCATAAATTTATATGCTATTGAAAGTGTCCAGACCAAAAAAAAAAAAACAAAAAAACCGTTAAGTACACCACCAGGGCATAGTAAGTGTGATGACGGGGATGTTTAGGGTGCTATGAGGGCTATCTAAATGGAATTCTTCAGACTTGGCAATCAGAGTTGACCTCCTGACAAAAGCAAAGTCCACAGTGAGATGTGAGGGGTGAGCTAGAGACAGCCGAGAAAGCTATGCCGACTCCCGGAGGCAAGAGTCAGTCTAATGTTCTTGTGCCATGTGAGTTGGAGATGCAACTCATGGCAGTTGGCTAGAAAGCTCAAGTCTAAAAAAGTATACGCTACTGGTACAAGATGGACTGGTTTCTTAGAGCCCTGAAATAAACTCCACAGGAAAATCAGCCTGATTACCTCCTGTGTCTAGAACTTGCATTTCTCACAGCAAATGCCAGGCCATTTCAAATTCTTACTCTTTTGGTAGCTTGCTCAAGCTGCTGTGAATTGAAGTTTTTCTGGTAACGTCAGCACATCCACTTAGTCTACACTCACAAATAGTAGTCCTCTCCTCTTTGCTGAAGGACAACCATTCACCAGGATTTCACTGTTCTATTTTACTTTATATCTGCTAATGGCAGATACAGCATCAATTCAGAGAGCTCATCAAATTTTGCTATACTGAACTGAAACCTCAAACTGACAAAGCTGAGAGAAATTATTCTTGCTATAGAAGAAAAAATATGTTCACTGCAACTCTCAGATTACAAGTGAAAATCAATGATATTCATGGTATCTGAAAACTGAATGAGGGCTCCCACGTGTTTTTGCTTATGGTGACAACTTTACCAGCCTACACCTCTACATTTTTCAGCCTGGTGGATATCTGATGTGGGGTGGGATTGGGAGGGAGCAGTGGAATAAACTGTCGTCCATGAACTTTCTGACATTGTTACTGGGCAGGATTCAATTGTTTTTCTATTAAAAAAATAAATTAATAAAGTCCCATTAATAAAAATCACCCTGCCTGTCTGCCCCTCCACATTTATTACCTATTCAAATGAACAGATGAAGGGAATGTTCATACTACTTTGGCATCAGAGTTGTGAAAATGCATTATTTAGCAATAAGCGAAAATAAATTAGTTAAAATCCACCTGCAACAAATAATATAGGTTTTTATGACGTAAGAACCATTGGTCAAAATATAAACTACCAAATCACAAGCAGGGGCCAATTTTTAGTAGCACAAGCTGATGGGAAGAATCGCAGGAAAATCCATAAATAGCACTGAACTCAAACGACAATGGAGCCTCAGCTGGGTTGTACAGTTGCAAAAGTCAAACATGTTCAGAAAGCCCTTGGTAATAATTCCTAAAGCAAAAAAGGCGTGCATCTTGCCTTGCCACATCATTCCTCATATTTGCTCACTTAAAATGGCGAGCAAGCTATTAGAGAAACGGGTGCCAATAGCCTTCAGTGACTCATGAATCTCCAGGGCTGGGTGCTTACATCCAGTTTTCTCCCCAGGAAGTACTTCCCTCCTGCCCTCAGTCCCTCATTCTTCTCCCTAACTAACAAGAGACCACCATGTGGGGCTTATGTCACAGATTTGGGAGCCAAAATACCTGGCTCTGAGACCTGGCTCACCTGCGAGGTTGAAACTGGACAAGTTTCTTCACCTCTTTTGCCTCAGTTTCTCCATTGAAAAAATGGAGTCATATATGACGTATTTCACAGAGCTGGGTGAGGTGCTTTGATTTGTGCCAAGCACATAATAAACATGCAACTTTATTCTCTTCTTGGACACAAGTTTATGTAGTCCATATTTACATTTGTAGGTTTCCTCATAACCATGGTTAGACTTAAAGCATTCATTTGGTGGGCTTGGAGAGATATAAGTTATTCATAAAAATTTGTAAGAAAAATGTCAAGTTTCCAGCATCGAGGCAAAGAACACAATTTACACAAGATGCAACATAATCAAACAAATATGGGAAAAGGTTCATCTAGACAGTAATCAAAAAAGTATAAATTAAAACCAAGGAATCATTTTGTTCCCATTAAATCAGCAAAGTACTTATGATATGACTCCTATTACCATCAAGGCTATGATTTGAAATTGGTCTGTTTACATGTTATTGGTAGCAATGAAAGTGGATAGCACTCTTTTACTAAACAAAACGGTTTTATGTATCACAAGTCATAAAAATTTTCTTGGGCCCAATAATTTCACAATATTTCCAACGGCAATAAAAATCAAAGAAAATAAAAAAGCATGTGTATAGACATGTATGTCAGAGCACTTTCTCAAAGAGTAAGTGTTGAAAAGAACTTAAATATTCAACAATGGGGCATAAAGCCTAATGACATACTGTAATGCAGTCATTAAAAGTATAATTACACAACCATGTAGGAACACAGAAAAACATCTTAGGAAATGTTAAATGAAAGCCCATAACTAAAATGCTATCTACACTATGATTACTGCTGGCAAAATTATTTATACAATTAGACAAAGACTGGAAGGAAATAGAGATCATAAAAATAGATGCACTAGGTTGAGGGAATATGGGAGGCAATTTTCTTGTTTCCTTTTCTACTACAAATGTTTTGTTTACATGACATAAATAGGGACAACTTCACTCTTATCTCTTTAGCCCACGAGCCCTCAAATTCTCACTAAATGCATTTACCTCAGCTGAAGGTGCTCTCTGCAGTCTGCAATGCCTTCCTGCAGGGTAACTGGTACAGAGGCTTTGGGGTACAGAGGCTTGGTGGGAAGCCAGGTGCTTCTCAGGAGGGTGGAGCTGCTAAGCCTCCTACACTTGGCAGAGTGCAGATACTGGTGTGTGACCTGCCTTGGGGACTGTGACCATGGTGAGCTAACCCACGGTACCTGGTAAGGCCCAGCCTCTTAAACCCCAGGCTGTACCGCCAGACTGAGGGCGAGTGTTGGCATGGAAAGGGACAATTAGCCTTTTTAAATCAAATTTTATTGGTTTTCTATTTGTCACCATATCTAATTTGGGGGGGACAGCTTCCCAGCTTGTACACATGCTTCTCTCACCCACACTGGCAGTTCTGGAGCCACTATACCCTATGCAAGCCTCCTCTCCCTCCCTTCCTCCTTCCTCCATCTCCCTCTCCAGTAACCATCATATTTTTCACAGACTCCAAGAGTTATTTTTGTTCCATGTTGCCAGTTCGTTCGCTTTGGCTATTTATGTTCCATAAATGAGTGAAACCATCCGTTAACTGTCTTTCACTTTCTGATGTATTTCACTTAGCATAAGCCCCTGAAATTTCATCCATATTGTCCCCAAAGACACAATTTTATCTTTTTTTAATAGCTGGGACTAGTTTTTAAGTCTCTAGGGGTAGCAGTTTCCCAAGGATGGGCCTTTCTAGGAACCAGGTTCAGTTTAAGATCAGCCCAGCTGGAGGGAGAAGCAAGCCCATGCGAATGGCTGTGTTTTCATTCCAAGTTCACCTCAATGGGAAATGGGGTTTACTGGCTGGCAGGCCTCCATGCTGTGCTGCTCCTCCGTCTCCACTGAGGCTCTGTTCCTTTAACAAGCCAGAGGTAAGCACCCTTGAACATTTGTTAATAAATTGAGATTTTGGGGGGTGTGTGGGTAGGGGAAGATTCAATTCACTCACAGTTCATTTATTTTCATTCTCCATGCCTGGAGCCAGAAGTTCCAATTAAAAAGCAGGGGGAGAGGAAGGAGAGGCAGGTTAGAAGGTTGGGAGGGATTAGCTCATTCATTACTGGACCAACATGAATAAAAGGAGGCATAATTCTGGAACAAGGTCATTTAACTGCTGATGGTTTACTCAGCCAGTGAAGGCATGGCAGGTGGCGTCTAAGCGGGCAGCCCGAGTGCTAAGAGGGAGGAATCACCCAACTCTTCGGAAAGTGGGGGAGGCAAGGGACAACTGCTGGGAAGTGTTAGCAATACAATTCATAAAAAGGATTTAAAATTTTTCCCCTTGAAATACTGTGTAGCCTCTCGCTAGGGAACGAATGGATATTAATACAGTTTTTAAAATCATTCTGTGGAACGTCAGTTCCTTCCAACTCTGGAAGCAACATGACAGTGTGCGTGAATCCAAGCTGAGGGCCTGAGGGACTAGAAGAGGTGCAGCCTGTCTGGGTGAAGCCACTTTAGGAACCTCACTTTGTCTGCAAAATGGAGATGACCACCGAATGGGGACCTGGAGGGACATGCCTGGCATGCAGGAAGCACGATGACTGTTAGTGTTTCAGCTGCAGCAATTTGGACTCCAGAGCTGGACTCCCTGGATCCAATTTCAGCTCCACACTTCTGGACTTACAACCTTGGTGAGGTACCGAATCCCTGTGTGTCTCAGCTTCCTCAAAAGCAAATGAAAACTGGAAATTATTTTGAGCAGCATCTTCTACAAGTTAAGTTCTAAGTGTCTGTTAAGCAAGCAAATACTAGGACTGCTATTCCTCTACCTGGGTGCTCAAAGCCAGGACAAGGGCCTGGGGCCAGCAAGCAGACCTGTATCAACTTAAGGAACAAACCCAGAAGAGACTCTAGAGAAGCTTTGAGTGTAGTGATTGACGACACAATCAATTTTGCATTCAGCTTAGGAGCAGGGCCTCTCTGTGGCCCTTCCACTTGTGGACAGTGTCCCCTGGGTGGCCACAGCTGGCAGGGGCTGTTTACTGGGCCACGCATGCTGGCCAACAGCCCCATTGAGAGCAGACAGAGGGGAGAGGTCAAAGGTTGCCTGCCCCCGAATAGCTGCCACAGAAGGCAGTCCCCACTCCCTGAGGCAGACAAAGGGAGTCCTGTGCGTTGAGCGTGTCAATGTCGTGCTGGCCTTTGTGGCCAGCTCTCAGGCTGTCCTACAGCTGGACTGGGGTGCCTGCACACGTGGGGGCACAGAGGCTTTCAGGAATGCTTTCTTTGGAGGGACACCTGCTTTTCTGAACTGTGGAGCAGATGGCCCAGGCCTCTTGGACGCGGGGCTCCCAGCCCTGAAGCCGAGCCAGCATCTGTAGGCTGTGGGCCTGGCGCAGTCCCTGCCCACAATAGCCCAGCCGCAGCCCTCACCAGCCATCTGCTCCAGCACAGACCTTCGTGCCCCGCAGAATGTATGGCTAATTAAAACGATTATAGGGGCACACACGGGGCTATTCTTTCTCAGCAGAGGTGGCTGAGCTCATCTCGGCAGTCCTAAACAGATTTTTTTTTCCCTTTCAAAGGGGAAAACCTTGCAAGCCTAAAGAGAAAGGGAAAGAAAACTACGAGGATAATAAAGCTCCCCAGATGGAGCTTCAGTGTGGTGTGCGTATTACCAGCACACTTAGCCAGGCACAGGTGTCTGAAAAATTAGTGGAGTGCTGATGATGGAAAACTTTGACTTTTTAAAGCACAGCATTCACAGAATATTGAAACAGTAGTCCCAAGTATTTAGGAAGCTCTCTGTGCCATGAACCCAGGTGTGGGAGGTAAGTGGGGCTGGCAGTCTCTGAAGAGACACACTCCTGGGGCTGGGGTTCGTTTCCAGTGTCAGGTCTTTGAAGGCAAAGTCAGCAGCAGAGGCCTGACTGCCCGGCTCCTGTGCTGTCTCTTCTGTGCACAGGACAAATCACTCAGTGGTTGGGCTGTCGAACTAGAATGCAAATCAGCTCTTTTATCTTTAGAAGCTACAAGTAAGTGCTGGAGAGAATGGGAATTAATGTATGATTTGTAAATGCACACACATTTAGATGAGTCCTGCTACACTGCCAAAAAGCCTTCAGTACTAGTGTGAAGAAATGCTCATTTCCAAGAGCCTGGGTCTTAAATCTCTTCTACAAGGTTGGCGACTGGTTCTTAGCTCACGAGACTGTAAAGTCCTTAAAAGGGGCTTTTTAAACTAAATTCCTGTTCACTGGATCCTGCTCATCAGCATTGCTTTCAACAGATAGTGAATGATGCTTTTCTACTTGGCAAATACTTAATGGTATAATTGAAAAATGTTACCATTCTCATTAAAATTAACTTGTTCATTTTTGTTCTCTGTTGTAGTCTCTAGTGAGAAAATAAATAGTAGAAATTGTTGACTTGGAAGGAGGTAAAGGAGAGGGCTGGACTCCCGGGGAGCAGGTCAGGAAGACTTATCAAAACAGCAAAGCCTGAAAGTCTTAAGTCTAATTAGAATGGGGCTCTCCTCATATCCTCATATATATTACTTTCAAATGACCTACAATTGTATCTTCAGTCAGTGGTTCCTCTCTGGGAAGATCAAGATGATCTAATGAGATTTAAGAAATAGAAAGGGAAACATTGGAATTCCATTAATATAAAATCTATCCTTAGTGATATCATCTCATTTGATGGAAATATATTTTTTTAATGATTTATTTATTTATGCATACAGAACTGGGGTGCAGGCCAGAGGTGCAAGGGTGGTGAGAGGATTCAACAGAGACAGAGTGGGAGAACAGGCTGACTGATGAAGTACACTGCTGAGGGGAGAAGCGGGTGGGTCAGGAGAGGTCTGCTGTGCTATGTGGATCACCTCTGGGGCTGGGGATAGAACTTGCACTGAAGTGGCGTTGGCTTGCTTGCAGTGCTGAGTTTTAACTCGTTGTGCTACCAGGGAGGGCCCACAAATAAATTTCACCAGTAATAAAGTTCTCCTATGTTCAAAGACTAGAACAAAAGTGTAACAGGGGAGCATGTTTATTGCTGCTTTATTCACAATTGGAAAGACATGGAAACAGCCCAAATGCCCAAAAATGGATGACTGGATTCAAAAGATGTGGTACATTTACACAATGGAATATTACTCAGCAACCAAGAAAAAGAAACGCATACCTCTTGCAGCAACATGGATGGAGCTGGAAAAGATCATGCTTAGTGAAATAAGCCAGAAAGAAAAGGAAAAATACCGGATGGTTTCACTCATAGCAGGAATACAACGGAACAGGCGAGAAAATCATGATAATGATGAACAGCTATATACCAGAGACATTTTGTGGGGGTGGAGTGGGGAATGAGATCAAAAACAGTGGGGGGAGGGACATGCACTGGACTATGGTGATGACACATGGGTGACTTGGTGATGGGAAACCCAAGGGGATTGCAACTGAGATGGAAAAATGCATAAAAATATGTAAAAATAAACTATTATAAAATTTAAAAAAATGTAACAGGGGAGTAATGAGAAAATAGATAGGTTTCCACTATAAAAGCTCTTAGCAGAACTTTTATCAGTTATTAAAAAGTTCGCTCCAGAATTAAATACTGACTTTATACAATGTAAATGCATAATTCATGAAGTTTAACTGTAAAGTTATGCATACATGAAAATGAACATAAATGAAAATGAACATAAGGGGACTATAAGTCAGTTTCACACATCTTGAGGTTTGATTTTATGCAGAGTGGTAAACACAGTTTTGGGGTTTTGTGGGGAAGAGTTTCTAAACCACCACACCCACTCACCTAACCTAACATCCCAACACAAATACTGCCGCTTGTCCATTCTTCAGCCAACTCAGAGACTAGCTCTACATTTTTTCTCACTTAAACTGCAGGGTTTTGACTTACACGACTATTGTCTATAGTTGAAAAAATGATTGTTTAAAGCCTTTTACTCTTGATAAGAATCTTACTAGACCTGATTTATTTCCCACAGAGGAAAACAGTTCACAAACTGTTCCCTGTTTTCAACAAGGGCAGAAAGCAAAAGAGGCCCCGTCCCAATTGTATTAATTGTCCAATTTTTCCTTTCAGCCTGAGTAAATACAGAATAGAATTAAGAATTAAGAATTAATTTTGTTTTAGCCCCCTTCCCCTTATCCTTCGAAGAAACACAACAATAAAAGTCAAGGTCAGGTCAAAAACCATTGCATGAGCACATATGAAGTTCTTTTGAACTTCAAAGCTCCCTTCTGCTTAAAAAGTAAAGCCAAAACAACCACCTATACCTCATTCATCACACCTCGGACTGGAATTAAGAATGTGCTCTTTGTCAGTGAATTGCCTTGAGTGAAAATGATCCCATGAAAAAAGAAAAATCACGACTTTTAGTCCCACCCAAGATGGGCAGACTCCCAGTGGATCCATTTGCTAGGGAAACACACTAAATTGGAAGTTGAACACACATCTCAGCCTGACGGTGGGACTTACCTGTCCAAAAGAAATGCTCAACTACACACATGAGGTCAGAAAATTTAGCGAGATGACAGGTCTTTCCCTATGGAATAGCTTCATGGTCTTGCAAAGTTGGAAGGGAGACATGGCATTGCTTGGTTATGTATTTTCTGTTTCAGCAGACAAGAATCACAATGCCTGAATAAAGCTGGGGGAATGGTAGGGTGGAGATGACTGAAATGTTTACAATTCATGTGAGGGCTACAACAGATGTGGACTGAAACAAAAGTCAAATACAGTCAAAACCACCTCAGAGCAACAAGGTGGATTCTCACCCAGGAACCACGCCTTGTGGCTGGAACGTGATTGGTCATGTGCCCCACCCCAAGTCACTGTGAAGAACGAAGACTACTGTGGGATCTACATTAAAATAAATGTAGTTGCTTGAAAGCAATCTCTATAACAGCACTGCTCTCACCTGACTGCATTTCTACACATGTCCTTGGATGGGGGAGAAGAGGAAGCTATAGGCAAACCGCAGAGAGAAGTCTGACTACTGAGAATTACCTATAATTTTGGTTAAATATATGGGAGAACTTCCCAAATAAGGATGCAGGGAAAAGCACTAACCTAGGTGTCTAGGAATGAGCTGTCAGTCGGTAGCAAGCTTCCCACCCTATGGAATAACCCTAGAGGGCAAAGCAGGGCAGGGTTATTGTTGGATCCCTTCAGAAGCCTATTTGCTCACTTATCCAGAAGGATGAGTTTCTGGAAGGAAGCAAGTCACCCTGAAGACAACTGTTATAGGTGCTGGTGATGCGGTTCCACCCATTGCCCGCCCCTCCCCAAGTCCTCAGACAAGTGAAAAAGTTACTTGATTCAGACTAGAGCTAAAATTAGTCTCTCACTGGGAAGCCACAGCCAGATTTCCCTTCCATTTAACTTCTGGGAACAGGCTTAGGTCCTTTAGTCTTGATGGAAAACTCAAGTCACCTTAGGTAAAAGAGGTGTGTCTGAGCCCAGAGGAGCTGCCCAAAAGGTAAGCAGGAGTCCCGCCTTCTCTGGGACAAAAGGCAGGAATCAAAAGAAACCCACAGTGGGACTGAAAAAGATACCCGCACCCCCAAGTTTATTGCTGCTTTATTTACAATTGGAAAAACATGGAAACAGCCCAAATGCCCAAAAGTAGATGACTGGATTAAAAAGATGTGGTACATATACACAATGGAATGTTACTCAGCAACCA
>NW_004567114.1:38129616-38137347 GCF_000260355.1 Condylura cristata | reverse complement strand
AAACCCACGGGGATTACAATTGAGATTAAAAAAATGTACAAAATTATGTAAAAATAAACTTATATTATTAAAAAAAAGAAGAAGAAAAGAAACCCACAGCGGAAACTAAGAAGCCCCAGATCTTACTTCCATCTGACAACACCTATGAAATAACCCAGGCGGGGAACCCCTCCTTCAATACTGCCCAGTGGCACCGAGGGGAGAGTGGTCAGAGACCACCCATCAGGAGTAAATTCTTAACCCCAGGGCAGGAACAAAAGGATCTCAGGCAACCAAAAGGGAGGGAGAAGTACAATACAACAGAGAACCCAGGACAGATTTTAAATAGATAAATCTCATAGGTTAGTGCAAATCTTTTTTCCTCTTTATATTCCCCTTTAGGGAGATGTCAACTCTGAAAAATGAAAACTACCTGCACTCCAAGGAGCCCTAACCAGCTTCTGAAGAAGGGCCCAGGGTTTCAAGAGCAAGCCCTGCTGCCCCTCAAATGGACTTGTACTAGCTAAAGGAGGGTCCCTACGTTGCTGAGCCTGCGAAGGACACTAGCCACGAGGCCACAGTGGGCAGGCCAGACCCACCCCTGACCAGACTCTGCCACCAGGTCTTACTTCAGTGAGGGCAGCCCAAGATTATAGTGGCTGCAGGGAGCTGGTACTGGCCTTACTGCCAATAAGAAAAAGCCCTAATGTTTGAGACTGTTAATTTTTTAAAAGGATAAACTGATTCGGAACTGACAGGCTCAATGCAACACAGTTCATTTTTAAGCAACAAAGCAGTTGGAGGTGGCTTTGTTTTGAGTCTAATTTCAGCAATTAAAAACAAAAAAAGACAGAGTAAGAGGTATTATCTGGGAGGCCCATCTGCTTTCTGGTATGGGCTGTAGCAGAATCTCAAACTCCAGTCCTCAAGGAGAAGAGATCTAGGGAGAAATGACCCTTTCTGGATCTCTACTTGCTGTTCCACTGATTGTGGGGTTGAAAACTGGAACATCCATAGACAATGTGAAAGGTCACACCCTGGAGGAAACTTGGAGGAGTCTGGGAAGCAGAATACAAAGCAGGTACAACATACTCTTTGACTAAGTCACAAGCAACAAGATTTTTGCACAGACTCATGCCTTAACTCTTACCTCTATTTAGACATGAAAGCAAAGTTTCGCCTTTTAAACAAGAAATCTTTCAAGAAATCAGTAGGTAAGTTAAAAAAGGGATACAAGAATTATGTTGCCAGCAACAAAGTCAACTTTGCCTAACTAAGAACTTTCTGGGTACCCCCAGATGGTAAGTAAAACTATTTTATTATCAAAAAATATGTAATTTAATTTCTAAGTACCCAATGATAACATACCAGGTATAGAAAATGGTGGGAGAGAGACCAGACTTAAAACTTTGTGTTTTCCAAATAACAAAAGCTCTCCCCTAAAGTGTCATGACATATTTTAACCATTATTTTTCCCTAGAGAAGTGTCTTAAATACATGCCATTCTACTCAGGGTTACGAAACAGACTGTATGTAATAAAATGATACCCTTCCTGACAAGCAAGATAAATATTACAAACACTGCACTAACTTATGCATAAGTATGCAAATTACTGAAAATTGCATATGCAAAACTGCTGTGTATATGAGTTATGTTTTCCTGGGTAAAGAGCTCTATCTATATGATCAAAGGGACCCCAGAGAGGGTCTGCAATGGACTGAACTCAGCATGGCACAGCCTCTGTGCAGAATGCCTGACCCTAGGCTGTGAGATGCGGGCAGGGCTTCCCTTCTTGCTTTTCATTAGCTTTTCTGGGTTCCGCTGTCCCTTGTCACCAAACTATTTTTACAGCATTTTTGTGGTTTCTCTCACTCTTCAACCCCATTCCTTTTTTCCCTTCCTCTTGCTCATTTCTGCCACTGTTCCAGCCTTTTTGGTGTGAGGACAGTGACGATTTGCTTTTGAAAAATGGTGCAAACCTGTGCTCATCACGCCAGACTTGGGTCTTCTTAACTGTGTAACTTTCAGCTGGGTTTCTCCCTGCCCAATACTTTCTCTAGTTACCTTTAGGTTTTGAGGCGTTCTGGAAAGCTGAAGATGCTGGCTGTGGGATGGCTAG
Organism: Condylura cristata; assembly: GCF_000260355.1. Taxonomy (NCBI): domain Eukaryota; kingdom Metazoa; phylum Chordata; class Mammalia; order Eulipotyphla; family Talpidae; genus Condylura; species Condylura cristata. The sequence continues at coordinate 38,135,248 of NW_004567114.1, read as the reverse complement.
GGTCATTATTTTAGAACAAGTTTCCCATAGATTTCCCTGAGCATGGACTTTGGAGCCTCCTCTCATACACGCCCCCACCTCGATGCAACAAAACCTTACAATCCACAGACTTAAGTCAAGGTACTCTTTTTTTTTTTCCAGTTCATATTAATATCTGAAATATTTGCATCCCCAGTCTGAGCTTGGGTTTGCAAAAAATATTTAGAGCTTGCTCAGCATGGTGCTTTCGATCATGTTCTATAAATGGGATGCTGGTAAATGAGCCGTGAAGAAGGAATAAAGAAGATGTTACTGCTTGCTTTTTTATGGTTAGATTCTGGCAATATATAAAATGAAAAGAAGGGAGGCGAGGGAGGCAGGCAAATCTTTGCATGCTACAGCGGGAGATGACCCTCCTGTGACAGAACCAGTAAGAACGGTAGCAAGTGCTATTTAAAGCTGCTTTCTCCTACCACAAAAGATAAGATGACCTTCCCCAAATGCCTACAGACACTGCTTTCAAATCCTACCTGTCATGGAAACTATTTGATAGGTGTTTGGCTTGGGTGGGATGGTGCAGGGGAAGGGTAGTTAGCTTTTTAGATGAAAATGACAGTGTCCTGGAGGTGACAGTTCCAAGAACTGGAAGTGACAGGTCTCAGATAATATGAAAGTGAACAACCTATTCAAATTCAAAACATGCAGAGAATTACTGGTTCTCCAAATGTTGGAATGGGTATGAAACCACTAAATAGAATAATTAGTAAGAAACGTTCAAAAGCAAGTCATCTGATCAACTAAGAGAATGTTCCGATTCTCCTTTTTCTGCCCCATAAGATGTGGGGCCCACACCCTTGGTCCAGAGGGAGGTGCCAGTCTCATTTCTTACCTCGTTGCAGTCACTGGCTTGGATGTGTGAAGGCTGTGCTTCTTCATCTAGAGGCTCAATCACTGTCACCTCCGCAAACTCCTCCACAGATTCTTGAAACTCAGGCAAGGACCTTCGTCCGTAACGCTTCCCACCTCTAACATATTTGGGCTGAGCTTCCAGCGAGCAGTCTGGGTAGGGAGACAAGAATTGAGGCCACATGACATGACGATCTCAGCCCTGAGCTGATACTCACAGACTCTTATACCAGCACCAGAATAAACCACTGCTGTAGGCCAGCTGTGGTGCATGTGGGCGACCATCAGCCACCGGGTCAGCTGTGGGGAGCAGCTTCTAATTCCGAATGAGTCACAGCAGACGAGTCTATCTCTGAACATGATGGGAGAGATACCAAGATAGCAGTGAGCGAGTCCACTTAAAAGTATAGAAATAAGATCAGAACAAAGCAAGGGTCATATTTGTTCTGTTTATTAGGTTGGTGTTTTGCAGAAAGAAGGAAGGGCCGGGGAAAGATCATACTACCAAAGAGACATGTTGGATGAACTGTCGAAAAATGCTGATACAACGAACACCATCGCCACATTGTAGAGTCGGTATTCATACCAATTAGTCTGAAACACACCCCTGTCAAACCTCAGTGACTCCTTTGTTAACATCCCACTTTCTGATCCAGCAGACAAGCAGGATGACAGAACAAAGAAACTGACACAGTGGATCCTAATCAATTAATGACAGCTCATCAGTTAATGTGAAACCTGGCATCAAGAGCTCATGATGAAATTAAAATAGGTCTCAGATGAAATTAAAACAGTAAATGCAAAACTGCATTAAGAAAAATAGTGGATTGTGGTTTTTGTTTTTTTTTTTCCTCTTCATGAACTTCATTGTGATACAAAATGAAAAGGATGTGCAAAAGGGGAAAGTTAGCTCTTGCCCTTAAAGAGGAACTTCAGCATTCTAACAGAACAGGTCTTGGGTGCAACATTCACCGCCACCGCCACTGCCACCACCACCATCAGCACCTCTACACACTAACCTGTCACTACAACAGGCAGCATCAAAGCAATAAAATAAATACTTCACTCTATGCAAATTTCAGTTAGATAGAGATCTTTTAGCACCTTACACAGAATTAGAAGAATAAAAGATTCCAATAAACTACAAACGACTGCCAATGCTTTGATATTTTACTGTCTACACAGATATACTGTCTCTCTGGAGAACACACTGTGTATTCTGTTTGAACATGACAGTCTTAACAAAGCATGTCTGAACTCAAACATGTAGAATTTTAGATGAGGTAGGTACACATATCATCAAAACAAGGGTGGTTGATTAGGTAAGAACCAAAAGAATAAAATCTTCCTTTATCACCACTGAAACCACATGAGGAGTTAGCCATTACTTTGTAGTCTCCTTGGGGGTCCTGGTGACCATGACCCTATCTGCCTCCATCCTGACCTCTATGCCGTCCCTCATATATAAGTCCAGATTTTCTGCTGTGCTCAGAAACAGTCTGAAAGGCTCAGCAAAACTCAGAGTGAAGTATTTATCCTTGCTCTATGATGCTAGTGATATTTCTATCCCGCTTTCTGAAAGGTCCAGCCAAGTCATTCTATCAGGTTAAGCGATTCTCTGATGGGAAGTGCTTAAGCATACAAAATTTATATGAAATTCGCATGCATATTTGAAAGTACCTTGTATCAGAAGAGAGTGTGTCAGCTTGTAAGTATTCAGGAGCGGCCCAGACACCCGAGCTACTTGTTGGCAGCTGACACCCACAGATGCTAGTCAGATAAGAGGCAATGCAGAACCATTTTTAATTTAGTATATTCTCTTGAATTTTAGTGGGCGGCAGCAAGTTACACCATTAATGGTTATGAGGGGGCTTTGAAAGAGTAAGATGGAAGCTTGCAACATCAGAAAAAGTAGAACATGGGATTTTCCCAGGGTGAGACACAAGACACCTGGGATGGAGGAAGCAAGAGAGCTCTTACCGCAGGCCGCACTTTTCCAGAGGAAATAGTGAGTCAAAGTAACCATTTTTAAAAACTCATGGTGATTATTCCTGAACCCAACTGCAGATGAGATTGCTCCCTATTTAGTGATCACTCTCACCCTATGCTGTGCAGGGAGCAGAGGTGGATTAAAAACTATTTTTTCTAAGCAACGGAGCTAATAATTATGAACCATTAGAGGTGCGCTAAGACTTTGTGATTTATTTACTAATTTGTTTTAATTGTCAGGAACTCAAAGTTTATGATCATGACCAGTGTTGAGCAAACTGTTAATATCTTTCACAGAAGGTACAGACCTCACCAAGTCAATGTCTAGAGAAATTTACCAGCTTGTAAAATTAATCTGCTTTGGAATAAAAAAAATAACAGTAAAATGGAGCATCAAAGTTGACTCATGTTGAAGTTTCCAAATTTCCACGTGACCAATAAAGGCTGATCATAGCAATGAAAACCAGTGACCTTCTGGAGTTCCAGGTGCCAGTACTCTCCCAGGCAGAGGGTTAGGCCACATGGCAGAGGAGGAAAGATGCACAGATCAGGAGGTCCAGAGAGAACACTCAAGGTCAAAGCCACTGATGTGTTAAGCTTCTGCGGACTCTAGGATTCTCACTATAATCTCACAGGGTTCTAGAAGACAACAGCAGTCCTACCAGGCATGTGGGGATTCTACACAGCCACATTAAAGCTGCCTTCCCCTTTCCTTCCATGCCCAAGGAAGACTTGTGAAAAACAGCCCTGGGGCAAAGCTTACGTACTTTATGAGCATATTCAGATGTGACTTGCATATTTCAGGGTTTCATTCGTGAAAATCTTTGTCAGATAATATGGGGTTATTTGATGTATTAAGAAGATAAATTATTTATATTGTATACCTTCAAGACACGTGTTACTGCTTCAATCCTGAGCCACAAGGATGTGAAACACCAGTAAAAAGCAAAATATGAAGAATCACTATGTCTTCAGTGTTTCATTTCTTTGACTGTTGCATTTATGGTTCTATCTAAATTGCTAAGTTTCTGAATCATTTTTCCTTCTTTCCCATTTTCCATTCCCCTTATTGGACATTATTATATCAAAATAAAAATGGACTTTGAAAAGCAGACCAGTTCAGCCTGCCTAGAAAAGTCTTGAACCCCGCCCTGGCAAGCTTATTACTTACAAACACAGGAAGGGCTTTAACAAAGTCCTACGTGACCTAGTTGAAGCCATCTCAGTTTCATTCCATATACCAAACACTTGGTTATGAGCTGGGGACAACAGAGTTGCCTTGATTTAATCCCTTAAAGGCTGCTAGAGTAACATGGAAGTAACTAATGTACAGCAGGTAGGCCAAACTTAGCAAACAGTTTGCTAGGGGAATTCCAAGCTGGGTTTGGGGGTAGAGTGGGGAATGTCATTCTCTCCAGCCTGAAAATTAAACAAAACCAGGATGCTCAGACACCACGTTCTTTATTTCTGATCTCATCTGTCTCAAGGGGGCTGTCACAATGTTCACCTCCCAGAACCAGGGTGAACCCCATGTACATGTTGGCTTGTGACCTATAGGTCTTATAATTCAAACAAACTGACGTAGACTGTCGGGGAGAAGAGCTGCATTGAGGGGTTGGTGGTGGCAGGTGGCCAGGGTACTGGCTTATGTCATCCCTTTGCCAACTCCTTCCTCCCTCAGTTCTCAGCAAGCAGAGGACACACTCACTCTGTTACACAGCGGACTTCAGCACCTGAACTCCCAGCCCCTCCCATGGCCAAAGACAGGGAGGACAAGAGAAGAAGCTGACATCATCTCCTAAAAGCCTAAAAACTACTCCTTCAAAGATTTCTTTGCAAAACCACCAGCTTAGGACTTGGAATGAAGCACCATTCATAGCTCACTCCCAGGCAGTATGAGGAGAGCTTCAAGGATGCCTTCCAGTTTAGGCAGATTCATTTAACCAGAACTTACTGAACACCTGCCAAGGGCAGTGTTGTACCTGTTGAGGGGTAAGATGGGTATTTTACCAGTTTTGAATCAGACCTCCCTGTTCCCAAAGCAATCGAAGATATCTCCAGGGATAGAGAAGAAAGCCCTGCCTTCAGAGCACTGATATTCTTATTTTGGAATTGTTCCTGCAGATCCTTGCCTTCTACTTCTCTCCCTGGCTCTTTTGGTTAGCCTGGGAAACCACTCTCGGAGGCACCATCCTCTTCCAAAGGCCCTAGCTCAGCAGGAAGGCTGTTCGAGGCCCTCCATACTGCATTTCTGCTGAGCTCACAGGGTTCCTGAAAGCCACTTGGAATGAAGAGGGGTCAAAAACGAAGCATGTGGGAACTTCAGGACAAACACCACCATGAAGTGTCCTTGGAAGAGGGAGTCACGCAGCAAACGATCACCCTGCTGCCCCATCACATATCCCCACCTCCTCATGGCCTCTGAATGTGCCATTACACAGGAATTACACTGTGAAGAATTCAAATCTGAGCTGGTTCTAAAAAAGACAAAAGGAAAGAGAAAGAACCAGATGGAGACCAAGACCAAAAGAGAGATAGACAAAGAGAGACGGAGAGACTGAAACCAAAAGAGAGGGAAGAGGCCTGGGGGAAGGGTCATGACCAGAGACATAGAGATTTATGGATGGGGGGAAAGGGACAGAGGACTAGATGGGGAAGGGGATTAAGAGTTGGGAAAGAGGGGAATGGGGGCTAAGGAGGGAGAGGTGAATTCGGAGTTGGTGGGAAGAAGAAAGAGGTGAGGAAGGAGATGCCCCAA
>NW_004567114.1:38107128-38129351 GCF_000260355.1 Condylura cristata | reverse complement strand
GCGGGTCAGGAGAGGTCTGCCACGCCATGTGGATCTCCTCCAGGGCAGGCGGGGATCGAACTCATGCGGAAGTGGCTTTGGCTTCTTAGTGCTGTGCTTTAACCCGCTGCGCCACCAGGGAGGGCCCTCTCTGACTTCCTTTTGCCTCTGAACGTGGCCGCTGCTCCACGGAAGGCCACCCTCAGAAGTTACTCCACACGTCTGCATGTCCACAGCCTTTCCAAAACTGCTACTGCCAGGGTCACAAGCCTCCCCAACTCCTCTCTCCCAATACAGAGGTTAAGCTGGCACTTTTGGGTCTTCCTGGATGCAACGACAGAATTTGGGGAGCTACCTCCACACTTGTTCTTACCATCCTGAATGACACGTCCTGCTGGAACACAGGGGCCCTGGACACTAAGGTAGTGAGGGTGCCTCTGATTAGTCTGGCTTGGGAGGAGACTTGGAGGGCCAAGTTAACCCACAACAGTGCTTAGGCAGGTGTCTCGGCTGATTTGGTAACTCCCAGGACTGACCTGGATTTTATGTTCTAAGCCCTAAAGCAGTTGAAGAGCAGTTGACAGGAAAACCTCTTGAGTTGACAGTGATAACATGGTTGTTTGCAGCTGGCCCCTGGGAGGATCCAGCTGATCCCTATTGGAAGGCTCTGCTTCTTGAAGAGGCCCGAGACTCGAGACTCGCATTTTACTTAAAAAACAAACAAACAAAAACCCAAAAAATAACCAACTTCCTCATCATCCAAGACTCAATGAAAAACTCATTTCTTACAAATAGCACTCTGGCACAACTTTCCCAAAACCTATTCTATGCATTTAGTTACTCAGTAATGACCAAGGTCTGAAATCACTTTACAGTTACAGCTGCATAGTATTGCTTTCTGGAGCCATGGGTGTTATGGGAAGAAGCTGGGCTTTGGAATCAAATGGAAATGGAGCTGAATCTTCAGTCCTTCTAACAGCAAGGAGTACTTTACACCACAAAGCTTGATCACAAAGCTTAGTCTTCCTCATCTGGAAGGAGGGAAGGCTAGAGGAGGTCTGTGGAGCAGGTTCTGTTCTGTCAGGGAGCTCCTGTTCTGGAAGGGCCAGCCCTTCCCATCCAATTCTTCCACCTGTGGGCCCACAGGTGGCTCAGAGCCAGCAGACCAAACCAGGGAGGCAAAGTCAGGGAAAGTCACAGCTTCTAACCCTGCAGCAGATTTCCTCACCTATTTTTTTTGCAATGGATAGTATTCGTGAAAATGCATAATGACATTATCCAGTCCACACCTCAGAAACCAGAAGCACCTCCAACACATCTTGCCCTAATTTTCTCTTCCCTTTAGCAATTGGTTGACGTGAGAGGGACAGGCTAATTGTCCAAGCCTCTCTGTAGAAAACTACCATCCTCATGCTCCCCATTTGAAAATCTTATCTACCCTCTGGAGTTAAAATGAACAACTTCCAAATAAACATCAGAAAACTTCCAAATATACTGATTCATTAACAAACTTCCCAGCAGCCCTATTTATTTAATTTTAAATAACATGAGTTCATTTTGGAGCGACGCATAATTTTTTTTTTACATATATCCTTATACCACTTTATTAATTCTTCTTTTCCATCTATGTGAATTTTTTTCCCTATAGATATATAGATATTTATTTTGGGTGAGTGGAATATGTGCACATATGGAAGAGCATCAATGTAAGCCAATAATTAATATACACATATATTTTAAAAGATTGCCTTCTTATCCTGAGCAAAATCATCACAACACTAAGTGTTCTTCTACTGCAGCTTAACAGCTGCTAAGTTTAACAGCTTAGTCTGATTACACAGGTAATCATAATTTACCTAACTATACAGAAGCAAATGTTTATGCTTGACATATACATACTTTATTATTTTAAAGGCTAGTCTTATACACACATCTTTGAGAACATTCATAACAGCATAAAATATGAATGTGGCACTGATTAGCCTAAGACATTTTTATACTTCTTTTTTTTTTAAAGATTTATTTTTATTTATTTATGCATAGAAGATCTGGGGTGTATGCCAGAGGGGTGGGGGATAAGAGGATTCACCAGAGACAGAGTGGGAGCAGAACAGTCAGACTGACTGAAATACACTGTTGAGAGGAGCAGTGGGCAAGATAGGAGAGGTCTGCTGTGCCAAGTGGGTCAGCTTCCTGGCTGGGGATAGAACTCATGCCACAGTGGCTGTGATAGCTTGATAGAGCTGAGACTTAACCCCTCGGCCATTAGGGAGGCTCTGGTGTTCTTGATGCCTACTATCCTTTCGAATTCCAGAAGTTCCCATTACTGTCCAAGATACCAATGGACATCAACCTTTCCGGTTCCCCAGCTCCTTATGAACTGACTTCCCTCATGCAGTCTGCTGGTGGTGATGGGACTAGTGGTTTTATTTTGCTTTGTTTTATTCTGGTCCTCACTGATATAGCATCTTGTAGATACCTGAAGAGCAGGGCACTGAGTACTCTTACTCAATGAAGAAGAGGATAGCAGAACAATTCTGTGCATTCATCTGTACATAACGTCTCCTAAAAGCAGAAGCCTCAGTCAGACCTCAGTGCCATGCCCACAGTCTCTGATACAGCTGCAATATAAATCTTTTATCACTGCAAATCAGGATCTACCCTGATGCCTGGCCTTAGCGCCTATTTCAACACACAGGTGCTAAGTGAATGAAAAGATGTCTGTTCATTATATTCACAGTTTCTTCAAAATAAGAGGAAGATAAGTAAAAGTAGGGTAGTTCCTGGAATTAGGAATACTTATTATTAAAAAAAAAAAATCATCTACATCCAAACTATGCCTAGTCTTATTTCTTAAATGATTTGCCTTTTCCAAACCTGAGTTTTCCCTCACCAGATAAACAAAGGAAAAATATTTCACATTAGCCCTATCAGGGAGTGGAAGGGCTTCCTGCATTATGCTAACATAATACAGAGCGGAAATCAAATGCAAGATGCATCAAATGAGGACAAAGTCTCTGGGGAGCAAATCCAGACAGTGTGGTGATACCATCCTTAGGCTGAGGGCCCATGCTGCATTTTCATGCAAAAATCCTATAATCCAAAGCTGCAGCAAATTGAATAACTAATAATTAAATTGACCCCTCTCATCCCAGGAAAATAATTTAAAATTTAAATTGCACATGTAGATAGGCCTTTGGCAATGTTAATAAGTTTGGAACTTATGAAGGAGTTCCTATCTCCCAAATCCATTTTTAGGGGAAAAACCCATTCCTCAGAGTTTTAGAATCATCAATATCAGAGTTTAAAGGATGCTGAAAATAAAATAATCCATATCATGAATTTTAAAAATAAAGAGAAGTTATAAATGGCAGAGCCCAAGGTTATGAAAATGACTTTAATTCTATTTCCTCTCAAATCCTATTAGAGCTTTGTTTGTGCATTATTTATATCACCTTTTATTGCAGGACTATGAAAGCGTGAACTACCCTAGGCATTTGTCCCAGCAAGCAGAGCCATCCAGTACTGATTCAGTAGGTAAAATCTTTCAGAAACACAAAACGATTTTTTTTTCCCCTAAAAACAGATGTCATCCAGGTATTAGGAGACAGCTCAACTGAATCTTGGAGATCAGTGGATTTTAAGTATTTTCCACTCCAACCACCTCTGTGATGAGCACCCGCTTCGAGTAGGGGGGCAGGGCTGCATTTCATCACTCCTGGCTCAAGGGGCCTCCTTCAAATCCGACTGAACTTTCTATGTTGTAGTCTGGTATAGTGTCTTGTGTTTTGTTTTTTTTTTTTTTTAAAGTTTTTTTTATTTGTGCATACAGAACTGGGGTACAGGCCAGAGGCTCAGGGGCGGTGAGAGGCTTCACCAGAGACAGAGTGGGGAGCAGAACAGGCAGTTGGACGAAGTACACTGCTGAGGGGAGCAGCGGGCGGGTCAGGAGAGGTCTGCTGCACCACGTGGTCACCTCCAGGGCAGGCAGGAATCGAACTCATGTGGAAGAGGCTTTAGCTTCTCAGTGCTGTGCTTTAACCCACTGCGCCACCAGGGAGGGCCTGTCTGGTGTTTTTAATATACAAAAATCTTAAGTATATAAAATAGCAATTCCTTTTGGAAGGATACACTATGGCCGCCTAGTCTTTCTCCTACAAGTTAAGAAAATATTTTATTTCAAAGTTTAACCAATTCATTGATTTTAAAAGGCAAGACAAAAACACCACTGCTCTGCCCCATGGGAGAAACTGATTTAAAGACTGAACAGCCAAATAATGCTGAGAACACAGGCGTCCCTGTCAGTAACGATCAGGTAAAACTTGCTCTTAATCCTTCCTGCTTCTCTAACTTATCAGGTTTTTTCTGACCAGGTTGCGCTGAGGATCAGGTCTGTCCTGAGCTCATCCATCCAGAGTAAACATCTTAAAGTCTCCTGAAGTCATGTCCCTGGTGATTAAGGTCAGCTTCTTCCTCAGCGACTATCTGTAAGACTTCAATTAAGCAGCAACCTCTTCGGACCTCTGTCTGCTCCTGCATAAGATGGGAGATCCTCACAAGTCTCCAGCAACACAGCTTAGGACTTAGGGAGAGATGTTCTTTTTTTTTTTAACTGGATCCACCACTGGTTTCCATTATTACATAATTTGCAGGGACTATGTAGGTTACACCAAGACAAATGTGTATACCAAACTCACCAGGGTAGTTACCCCCATAGAAGGGAAGGGAAGGAGGGAGTGAGCTCTTGATAGACTGCCGTTGACTGACCCTTCTTTCTCTGGCTCTTTCTTTTCTCCCATTTCTTGCCTCATCTCTGACCCACTTTTCTCATCTCTCTCATCTCTGCCAAGCCAATTAGTCTGTGGGGGTGAAGTCACATTTTAGAATCTCTGAGTGGGAGAATGATTGAGCTGATCCCCAGGAACACTGGAGAGGCCAGGGAGAGACGGGCAAAGACAGAAAAAGCAGACATGCTCAGGAACACAGCAGACCTCAAAGTGCCTTAGGTAAGACACTATTAAGGCACGGATTTAACCTGAGCTTTTTATCCTGAAGGCCAATCACTAGGGAAGTCACATCAGTGTTGGATGAAATGGCTATGAATATGTATTTCACTCGTTCATTACACTAATTTGGAGAAGTTTTGGAACAAAGACTGGCTGGAGCCTACTCAAAGGAAGGAGCAGAGAGAGAAACTGTAAAAACCCCTTTGTGTGCTGTCCTGCGAGACTTGTCCAAATGATGGCTTGCACAGCCACAAGGCACACACACATAATTCTGAAACCGCCATCTGGAGCAGCAGATTCAACATTACTTTCCTGTCTGTTATCAAGCGTGTTGGCCATTGTCTACCTCATTCTACTTAGATCCCAATACTGCACAATGCTAGGGGGCACCCTTCATAGTTACGGCAGTTTTCTGGTAGGTCACGATAAAGGAGTTAAAGAAAGGGAAACAAAAAGATTCCATGAACTAGAGGCAGGGCTACCCATTCCAAAGTTTATAAATGTAAACTATCAGTATACAAAGAACACCAAGCTTATCTGTGCTCATCTTAACATAAGGATATCACCAGAGCTGTAGATCTTATATTGTTGTTATCAAGATGATAGAACCTTCAAAAATTGAGAACACCAATCAGATGTGACACTCCACAGAATGGAAAGTACATTCCAGGAGCGGCACCTACAGAAATTCTATTGTTTGCATAGAAAATTTCAAAAGCGCAAGATGTCCTGGGACTTCTGGAGAGCGTTGGCAAGCCTCAGAGTCAATGCTAACCTTCCTAGGGACGGTCACCATTAGCAAAAAGGGGGATTCAACAGGAATACAAAACACTGTAACATACAGCATTCACACATATGATGCAAATCTGGAGCATTCAGACAGTATGATGAATTACTAGATCACCAGAAAGGCTAAGACACAAGTTCCCATTTTTGCCTAATCAAAATAGGCCACAGTGACCTGTTCACTATTTCTTCTCAGTCTCAAAACTGGATGCTGTTTTCAATTATCTTTTTTTAAAGTCCGGTTTATTGAGGTATTATTTACACAGAGAAAAGTAACCATTTCATGAATAATTCTAAGGGTTAGGAAAACTCATAAAATCTATAACTATCACTAACTACAATCAAGATATAAATATGTCATCATCCTTTTACAGTCACTCTCTAAACATAGCTTCTGAAGGCCACCATTTTTTTTTTAGAAATCTAGATTGAATCATAATACAAAAATTTCAAAGTGATCTATACAACCCTTTAAATATTTTCCACATCTCACTTATTGCAAAATAAAACCCCATCCTTAGGTTTGAACACTCTGAAATTATTATGTGTTTTATAATCAGTGGCATTTTACCATTACAATTGGGAACCATTTTCTTTTTAGTGATGCAAAAAATAATTATGTCTCTTATAATGTAGGGTGCCTTAAAAATCAATAGAGTACATTCAGTCTTTTACTTTAAAACAGTCATTGAATACTTATTATGTGTGCTAGTAGCTTACTAGGCATTGAGAATACTGGAGCGGGAGATATAAACAATTATAATATAAGGTGATAATGTCTATAACAGAAGTTTATCCACTTGCGAGAACGAAAATTATCTCTATATTGACTACAGTTCTTCCTTCAGGCAAAATCTCCACTACCTCAGATCCTCCCTTCCACGTACACAGGAATTAAGAATGAAGGGAACACCATTCAGCTTCACTTACTTTTTCCAGAAATGAGCTATAGCCATACCATCTGATCTATTGCCGAGGAAAAATCCATTTATTTCTTCCATAATATGCCTTTGTGGTAGGGAAGTCTCATTTTAGTGTTCAACAGCTGCAAGGCTTTATATCAAAAGACAAGTCACTGAAAATAACTGCTCAATCTGTGAGAGGCAGATGCCCCAAATCTTTCATTGACATGCTTCAAGGTCCCCAAATTCTTGCCTGAAAAATTCTTGCCTGAATCACTTGTAAAGGAGAATGTTGGGGAGAAAAGTTAGTGCCCTTACCTGGTTCTTGAAAGTGTTCTTCATTTGATAGAGTTCTAGACAAGATAAGTATTAACGCCTCCTTAAATTGGTCAAAATGCACCTGAAATAATTAAAAATAAATGTAAAATAATTAAGAAAGCAAATCCAGCCATCAGAAACCAAAATTGTGTGCTAACATTTTGACAGCCTTGAAGTGGTCATAACTCTTTGATGCCCCCTTTTCTTCATTTCTCTAAAGCACTTCAAGGACAGGGGCTGATCATTTTTGACAACCAATGTCATAAAGACTTATATCAGTAACAATGTTTACTCAACCCCAAGGGGAAAAACAATACAGCAAAACCCTCTTTATAAACTCAAAAACACACTGAATGTTTTGAATATTTAGCTTCTTCTATTTTTCCAAACAAAACCAGGAGAGAAAGATGTTAGGTTAGACATTCGTAAAATCTTTCCAAGTACATAATCCATTGAACAATGCCCTAAAGACGCCTTCATCTCTTAAGATATTCTAGAAAGGAGTAAGCTATCTTTTGAGGGTGACTTGAATACAGACTTGCCTGGGGCTAGTATATAATATTTATCTCCCAAGACCCCCATGATTCCACAAACAAGCAGAAATCAATCGCAAACACAGAAGATAAAAGAACCTTGAGAGGCATTTTCTTGAGTTCTTAAAAATACAATTACTTTGATTGATGCAGTAAAGAAGTGAGAGTTTACTTAAGCAAATACTGTTAGAACTGGAACATTACATTGGCACAACAGGTAAAACGGTTTTCTTTTTGGTCAACTATATTCTTCTGTAAGTTTATGTGATCTCACCATGAAGAAGGGAGAGATGGCATTTTGCCTCACCCTAGCTCTAATCTGATAATGTGGTGTTTATTTATGTAAGTAAATGCAAAGTTAGTAAATTTATAATTTGTCTGCGATAGGTTCTATTTGGACATTATTGCAAAACATTGCCTAGAAATATAGGTGACAGATAAATACCACTTCTAAATTCAATTTGGAAAGCAACAAACCATTTGTCTAAACAATGAAGGAAAGAAATCATATAATAATCTTACCCATGCAAATTAATGCAAATAAGAGGAACCCACTGAGATTCATGTCATAAAAATTGCATATGCCTGCAATTTACCACACTCGCCCCAAAGTATATATGATTTTTAAAAGCACATTTATTTTGATTACTTGAAATTATTTTCCAAAATCATGTTTCTTTGGACTATATCAGCATAATCTATGGAGCCAAAGCAGAAGTCTATTAAGGGAGGCAGGGCATCTGTGAAAGAGCCGGGGTGGTACAATGGATGTCAGACAATGATAGAGTTGCAATTTGTGTTAATTAGGTTTCACAGTTGACAAAGTACCTGGAAGTAGGGGCGGGAAGAGGGCCAGGTCTTGCTGTTGCCCTGAATCAGAGTGGACTTCAGGCTCTGTTCATCCCAGCCCCTGTTCCCAGGTCAAGGACATGCCCACAATGGCGGCACTCACCCAAGCCCCTCCCCCCAGGGGCATTTCCAGGCAGCCATCCCTTCCTCCCAGCTGCTTCCTCTTAGCGTGGGCTGTGGAAGGGTCAGGGGCACATGCTCTGCTCTGTTCAGGTTCTGACCATGTCGAGATACTTCCTGCTATGAATTACATTACTAATTTCCAAGCTTTAGTAAGCCCAACTGTAAGAATGGGGACATCTAACAACTAATATTTATGATTCATTCAACAATAACTCATTGAGCAGCTGCTAGGTGCCAGGCACTGCACTAGACTCTGGTGATAGAACAATTGACGAGAGCAATAAAGACCCCAGCTGCTGGACTTCCTAGTCTCAGGAAATGTCACAGGGAGTCAGGCAGATATATTTTATTACTTCTTTCTTTCTTTTATTTTTTAAAGATGTATTTATTTCTGCATACAGAACTGGGGTACAGGCCAGAGGTGCGGGGCGGTGAGAGGATTCACCAGAGACAGAGTGGGGCGCAAAACAGGCAGATCGACGAAGTACACTGCTGAGGGGAGCAGTGGGAGGGTCAGGAGAGGTCTGCCACACCATGGGGGTCATCTCCGGGGCTGGGGATAGAACTTGCACTGAACCTGCTGTAGCTGACTTGCAGTGCTGCATCCTAACCCACTGTGCCACCAAGGAGGACCCTATTTTATTATTTCTAAACCACCTTCTATAGGGTGGATTTAGGGAGCTACAAAGAGAGCTATGTAAAGTGACTAGAACTTCCGGGAACTTATTAGGTAGTTAAGAGTGGTTAGTGCTAGCAAGTAAAATAGCCAGTGTGACTATGCCTCGCCATTTTTACAGAAAAACAGGGAATGTTTTCACACAAAGCAAGTGGCCACCAGAGTAACCAAGACAGCCATGTGGGCACAGTGATAGTGCGTATCCCCCATATGAGCTGTGTATTTGCACAGGATCAGAAGACCTGATGGAGTTTTCAGGGTTTATCACACTTCAATTTATCACACTCTCCCCAAAGTATGTATGATTACTTGAAATTATTTTCCAAAATCATGTTTCTTTAGACTATGTAGACTTCAAAAATCAGCATAACCTATGGAGCCAAAACAGAAGTCTGTCACGGGGAAGCAGGGCATCTGTGAAAGAGCCAGGGTGGTACAATGAGCTTCACTCTCAGGATAGAACAGGGAAGTCCTGAATGAACCCTTTCTCTCCCTGCAGCAGTTATGAGGTGAACAGAAACAGTCCTGTGTTGAAAGGGTGGTTCTTGCTTCCAAACGTTCACATTCTTTACATTGGACACTGGTCTTTGCTGGGTCTTCTCAAGGTAATTGTAAGAGACTTTCTAAATTCAGTTCCAACAAAGTGCAATTCAGTGAGTATTAGCCATGAAAGTCACTCAAAGATCTATGTTCCCCGTCTTACTCCCTGCTAAAAAACGACTAAGACGCGTATAAACTGGAAACTCGTCCAGGACAACTTCCTAGACTTGTCATACCAGGTATGTAGGGCATATGGAGGCCTGACATCAACACACCAACTTTTGAAACAGTGTAAAAGCCTCATGTACAGTGAGGGTGTTCATCTCACAACCACAGTGATCTAGAATACGGCTGTGAACCAGGAAAAAAGTGGTGTTTGCAGCTGCAGAAGGGCTATAAAGCCCATTTCTGCTCTCATAGAGAATCCACAGAACCAGCTCAGGAGCCACTATCCTAAGATTCACTGTCTTGCTGCCTAACCCACTGCAGATTAGAAGCAGCAAATAAAAGACATAGGCACTCCGAAGTAAGCTACTAAGAAGCAAATACTGACATTAGGGTTGAGGAAAGACATTAATTACTCTTCCTCCAACAGAAAGAGTATAATTTTTATACTTAAAAATTATTCTTGGGCCCTCCTGGTGGTGCAGTGGGTTAAAGCACAGCACTAAGATGCTAATGCCACTTCAGCATGAGTTTGCTCCCCGCCCCCGAGGTGACCCACATGACACAGCAGACCTCTCCTGACCCACCCACTGCTCCCCTCAGCAGTATACTTCATCAATCTGCCCATTCTGCTCCCCACTCTGTCTCTGGTGAAGCCTCTCACCACCCCTGCAACTCTGGCCTGTACCCCAGTTCTGTATGCATAAATAAATAAATCTTTTTTTAAAAATTCTTAAAAACTATATACACTAATGACAAAAGATGGATCTATGTGAAAACCTAACATGTTGGGTATGTGAAAACCTAACATGTTGGGGATGATTTAGTGTTTAGAAAGGATCTGTGAGCTGCTAAATAAATCTTCAGGGTATTATCTGTAATACAGAAGAATTGATAGACCAAGAAGATATTAAATGATTAAGAACAACCTTATGATGTTTAATATATTCTTTGATAGGGTTGAATGGGGAGGAGAGAGGAAAGCTTCTTAGTAAGTACAAGGCAGGCTGTCTCACAGGGCTTTGAGAGACGAAACAATCCTTCAGGGTTGTCTGATAAGAGTACATATTACTTGACCAGCAGGAGGGAACATGGGAACAGTTTTTTGACATTTGATTTGTCTAACATAGTTACAGGCAGTGTTTAAAGATTTCCAAAATGGATTTATAATGTGTTAAGTCAGTCCCATTTAGAAGCAAAAGGGGCAATAAAAGACTAAATATAATTATTAACTAAGATGCTTCATCATCCAACAATGTCTATTCTTCCCACACAAAAAAATACTAAAAATGTAAACTTGGCAAGGTGATCAAAACAACTGGAGCAACTTTAAGTCTTAAATTGCTCTTTATTTTCCTTCTTGCAAAGGCATTGAGATGATGGACCCTCTGGTATAAATAGCAGTAAATTCCACATCTTTCAAGAAGATTCTTCTCTAGTAGAGGCAGGTGACTGCTATTTTTATCAATGCTCATGAATACTGATGTAGCGGAAAGCCCCTTAGGGCACAACTCAGAACCAAAATGTTAATAAATGCCCTCTATAGTGAAGAAACTGCACCAGTTAGCTCACTGAGTTTAGTAAATGGAATTTTTAAATATCATTATTCTCCTCCAAGGGTGCTTTACTATTGTATTATGTTAAAATTTAGAAATCGTCACACATATATAATGCAATTAAATCTCACAAGGTAACAAGCTTCCAAGCTGTGCCTATTCCAGTTGGTACCTCCTCATTTGAATAATAATTGCTGCCATTCATTTTACAAGCATTCCTATATCTTGTATGCCTCAAAGGGCAGTTTGCAGCTATGGGAAAATTACAAGACTGACTAAAAACACACATGACATTTAAGCTAAATTAACAGGGAGACTAGTCAATTCTGATATTTCTGTCATGTGTCACCACCACTTAATCAAAATTTACCTCATCCCTTATCCTCTCCAAATTTCATGTAAATGCTGTTTTAGAAACATAATTTGCCTTTCTGGAAAAAGAATTTAAGCACTGTATAAGAAACAAAACCACAAAAAACCAGCAACCGGAAGCAGAATAAGGAACCAAACCTTGCATAGAATCATCTCATGCAATCATGAAGATCAACTGCAGTTTCTACATGTGTGTGGGCAGAACTTCAAACAGCCTCAAGATGAGAGAGCTCAGGCAGCATTCAACACAGTGAGCTTACTAACTAAGACAAAAGCCCACGTGACCTTCATTGCACTTAGGAGGCTGGTATTTATTAATACAAAGGGAAATCGATGAAAGAACATTCGGCATTCAGTGTTAGCTGAAACATTTAGTGTTAGCTGAAATGGTGTAGAAGTATGAACTCATCAGAAAGTAAATGTACAGGAAAAAATAATGTTTATAGCATTATGCAAGTGAAGGGATGCAAATGAACAAAGAGACCAGACGTAACTCTGCTATAAAGATATAGTTATGATAGTGTGTATTTTAAATAAGGCCTCCAGCTATGTAGTTCACTAATTGCTTCCTGCAGACAATGCAGAGAAGGGAAAGACCATTGAAAAAGTGGACTTGTAAAAACCTAAAGCAACTGTCTGATGTTGTACTCCAAAATGGATCCAGGAGCCCTACAGATGAAAACAGATGCAAATCACTGCCACATGAGAGTTTCTAGTAAATCCATTTTCCACTCTAATGAGCTTTCTCAACAACAAAAAATCACTACTGCAAAGTCACTTTTTATCAAAGGCACATTCTGGGCTTATAAGGGATGGAGCAGAGAGACACATAGGAAGCTACAGAACTTGGTAGCTGTGTGCCTGATTCTATAATAAGCCTCTAATACAATCCAAATCAACACTGATCACAATCTTAAAATGAAAGTATTATTTTTTTCTGTTATATGGGTGAAGAAACTGAGGGTCTAGTATTTAAGATAACATGCTCATAGTACTTGAATTCGGATCTCACTTCAAGGACTGTGCTCCTGATACACTGTCTCACTGTGTTAGTGATATGGGGGCTTGAAGGGAATGGAGAATTAGGTGCACCTTTGCCTAATTTGGAGTCTACGGAGGCTGTAGAAACATGCATTCAAATTCAGGGGCTGGGAAATCAGGGCTCCCATCCTTGTACCGTTTCAATAACTTGATCTTGGATAAATTATTGGTTTTTTTCCAACTTGTGGTTCCAGCTTCTCTGTCATACAGATCAACCCTGAAATATAAAATCAGTAATGGGCATTGAAGAAATTTTAAGTTTCCTCAGTGCTGAAGCTACTCATGAAAAAAATCAGTGGAATAATGCAGAAATCTAGTGAACATTCTTGACCATATTTTCTCTGGTTAATGAGATATTTAAGTAGTTACAAATAAACAGTCACTTACCACTTATTCACAACTCTTATTGTGAGTAAAAGGCCTTTTAATAGCTCTCTCCTTGCTTTTTCTCAGACTAAATATTTCTGATGTTTGAGATTCACAGTAAGCAAAACAAAGTTAAATTTGCAACAAGGCCCTCCCTGGTGGCGCAGTGGGTTAAAGCACAGCACTAAGAAGCTTAAGCCACTTACGCATGAGTTCAATTCCACCTGCCAAGGAGGAGATCCACATGGTGTGGCAGACCTCTCCTGACCTGCCCACTGCTCCCCTCAGCAGTGTACTTCCTTGATCTGCCTGTTCTGCTCCCCTCTCTGTCTCTGGTGAATCCTCTCACCCTCCGCATCTCTGGCTTGTACCCCAGTTCTATATGCATAAATAAATAAATCTTTATTAAAAAAATTTGTAACGAGTTTAAAAAGAAAGTGTTGATACAGAATAGAAGTTTTAGAAACTTTCAATCAGATCTTCTCTTCTATACATGGGAACCATAGACCATTAGGACTTTGATTCAACCCCAAATGAAACCACTGTAAAAGAAGAGAGTCAAAAGACCAATAGAAATATCAGAAAATGTTCTTCACCATTTTGGGTTTACCTCGGGTGACTAAAAAGGAGGAGACAGCAAAAGTTCAGACACTTAAGAGATGCAATGAGAAATGTTTCCGCCAATGCATTTCTATCAAAAAGCCTCAGATCAATACTATGAAAGAGGAGTAGGATCACAAGGCAGTTAAAAATAGGCACTATTTGATGATCAAGCATAATTTTGCACACAAAGAACAAGTCCAAAATATCACCACTAGAAAGTACTTCTGAAGTTCTGACTGACTTTCAAAATGGTTAAAATATGTATAAAAAATATGGGCCCTCCCTGGTGGCACAGCGGGTTAAAGCACAGCACTAAGAAGTTAAAGCCACCTCAGCATGAGTTCAATTCCCGCTCCCAGAGGTGACCAACATGGCACAGCAGACCTCTGCTGACACAGCCGCTGCTCCCCTCAGCAGTGTACTTCGTCAGTCTGCCTGTTCTACTCCCCAATCTGTCTCTGGTGAATCCTCTCACCACCCCTGTGCTTCTAGCCTGTACCCCAGTTCTGTATGCATAAATAAATAAATCTTTTTTAAAAAATGTCTAAAAAATAAAGCCTTCAAAAAGATACCCGCACCCCCATGTTTATTGCTGCTTTATTTGTAATTGTAAAGACATGGAAACAACCCAAATGCCCAAAAGTAGATAACTGGATTAAAAAGATGTGGTACATATACACAATGGAATATTACTCAACCAAAAAAAAAATAAACACATGCCTTTTGCAGCAACATGGATGGAGCTGGAAAAGATCATGCTTAGTGAAATAAGCCAGAAACAAAGGGAAAAATACCAAATGATTTCACTCATAGCAGGAGTATAAAGTATAAAGGGAAAAAAATAATAATTATGAACAACTATATACCAGAAACATTTTTATGGGGTAGAGTGGGGAATGGGATCAAAAACAGTGGGGGGAGGGAAGTGCACTGGACTGTGGTAATGGCACACAGGTGATTTAGTGATGGGAAGTCCACGGGATTACAAATGACTGGAAAAAGGCACATGATGATGTAAAGATAAACATTATATTATTTTTTTAAAAGCCATAAAAAACTTAATGATTTGGAAACAACGAAGTAAACCTGCTATATAAAGTTAACATTGATGCTTATGAAAGATCCCACACACTTGAAAATGAAAGACAGCTGAGCAGCAATCATGCAGTGATACAGCTATGAAATGCAATGCTAGAATTCGAAAGTGCCTTCCTTTGATAACCAAGTCCAGACACCTATGGGCTCTGATAAGTGGTGAGTTCTGCCTCCATGTACCTTTCTCAGATTCTAGAGAATGCCAAAGACTTGAGGTAACTCTGCATCTAGGTTCATATTAAAGAATATAGCAAGGAAACTTCAAAAGCACAGAGGGCTGTTTTGTCACAAAATTAGTATATTCCACAAGAAAAGGAAAATGCATTTTGAAACTGGATAATAAAGGCCTCAAGAAAGCCAAAGTAAATTATCATCTTGGTGAGCTGAATGCTAATGAGATAGAAAGGCATGTGGAAATATTTCATTTAAATGAAATCTTTAAATTTCATTTAAATACTACAGCCTGACTGTAGTATTGCTTCCAGTACTATTCATTTCCAGGCACATTAACTGATCAGAATGTAAGTGTTTTTAGAATCTCAAGGAATCCCTTGTCTTGGGGTTTCACCCACCTAACAGGTGCTTCACTGTTGGCAAAAGACATGGAATTATTTTCACAGCCTACTAGGAAACACATGCCAGCAATGTACTTTATTTTTCAAATCAGTGATCCACCACTTTCAGGCATTTCAAACACTTCTATGGTAACAAACACACTCATGGAAATGTGGCTTCAAGTTCTACAGCAAGATCAGACAGATGAATTGTAACATTATTTTGGAGGGAAGCAAGACAGAAGATTTGCAAGTATCCTTTTAAAGTTACCTTCCTTGACAATTATTACAAGAAACACTGGGCTTTAAAAAAATTTACTGAAAAAGAGAAAATACATAACATCTACATTCATGGTTGAGGGGGACAATGCTTTCTTTTTCCAGAAAAAAAAGGTTTATTTCGGCCCATTTTAATTGACTTTGGAGGTTTTTTTTAAAAGTTAATTCTTCACCTTAAAAAAAAATTAAAATCATTGGTTATTTAGGACACTGATACTAATGTATCCAGAAGCAAACTAAAAAAAAAAAACAAACAAAACCTTACAATATATATGTAAAGTTGTACCCACATCACAAGACTAGCAAACCACCACACACATACATATTTATTGAAAGAATGAACGAAGAGATGAATATATTTAGGTCTGTAATGCTACTATTTCTCCAGTTTTATTAAGCCAAACTGCTAACCTCATTAGTTTTCACATCAATACCATCTAAAGAGAAGAAAGATGACTGGCATTAAAAACAAATTATAATTTTACAATTTAGGATCTCTATCCTATCTATTAAGAAGGTGACAGCACTTAAGAGTTTCCCAGGGACATTGAAGGAAATTTTTCTTATAGTGTAAATTATAAAGTATCTCACTAGCATATGGCTAAGTTTATATGATCATCTGAGGAGAATAATTCAGTTTCATAAAAAATGCAAATTTAACAGTAGTGCATTAACTCATGCCAACCATACTCTCCCGACAATCACCAGGACTTCCCACATGAAATCAATATGCATACATGTATTTAACTTTTATCACTGGCTCACTAAGTAAATATCACACTCTAGACCACTTAGGTATTCATTATTCACAGGCAAATAGCAAATGTATAAAGCTGGCTGGTAGTGTCAAGTCGTTAACAAATCAATCGATAACTGTTTCCCTGTTTCAGTCTAGCAAATGAGGGCAAAGATGTGTAACATCTGGTGAGCAAACCATTAACCTGCTGCCCAGGTGCAATCTGTTTACAGCTGAGGGTATCATATTTACGCTGACTCTGAGACAACCTCTCAAGGAAACCTGAAGTTGTACTATGTTTTCTCAGGCTTTAATAAGCTTTAAAACAGATCCTCACGTGGATACTATCCCACAGGCTAGTGATGAGATCAACCAGGAATATAGTGGGAAATGCTCCTCTTTGGGTTCCCTGGAGTTAAGATTGAGGCAAAAGCAAAAAACATTTGCGAGTATTACAAGGTGAAGAGCAAATGGGTTAATCCTCAAAAGCTCCTGTTTCTGCTGTTCTTAAAACAAGTTTTCTAGCATGTTTTTTAGGGAACAAATGTTTTCACAAGCAGCTAAGCTCCCGAAGTGACCACGAGTGGTTCAAGTTTTTCAAAAGACTCACATTTTTCTCTTTCTGAACCCTGTGAAAGGCCACATTTGTGACACTATACCCCTGATACTATCTGCATCTGTGCATTAATTTCAATGTGATCGCTTGTCCTCACAGAGAGCTGACGTATTGTACTGTGGCTAAGGTCACTTACCCAACTTGTCAGCTAGGAGACAGTGAAATGAAATGAAGTAAAGGAAATTCAGGCACTGGAAAGAAGTTAGTTTCACGATGCTTCCTCAATTTACATCCCATCATACAAACCACTGTCTGTGACATGTCAGCAGTGACTGCAACGGAACTCAAAAACATACTGCCCATCAAGTTCCTGCTCTTTTGTTCTAAAAATTACAGCAAGACTAACCCAAAGTTATTTAAACAATGTCCTTAATTACAGTTAGAATCGACAGCACTATCAGTTTGTGACAGATCAAACATCCATTCCATTAACAACAAGAAGGGAAAAAAAGACTCCCTCTTCAATGTTTCCTCCTCTCTGTGATGTGATCTATGGGGAAACAGGACTTTGGTTGTTAAGCACAGACGTAACCATCAGCGCACATGCACACTGGAAGCAGTCGTGCTGGGTTTTAAATGAACCTGCACTGTATTTACTTATCCTACTGTCTTCTTCCCTGGGTGAAGGTTTAATTAATACTTCACCCCAGAAACAATCTACACACACACACACACACACACACACAAGCCAACTTTATTGAAAATGTATACTAGCAATCTGCTCTTCCTGCGGGTGGCAGTTTTCTTACTGCCTTTCCCTTCTCCTGGGTGGAAATCTCAGTCCCTTCCCTACTGAAGAATGGAGAGTCCATATAATGCTCCACAAAGAACAAGAGCCAGAAGACACCCTCTTATTTCTCTCTCCTTCTAAGAGGCTTAAGGCACACCTTCCTTCCAGGACACAAGTCCTCGCCACCCGAGCACACTGCAGTGTGCCATGCCCACTAGGTTTGTTTCCATTTATCAGGTTAAAGGCTTAGGGCACACACAGCCAGGATGTCAGAAATAAGTCGTAACCCTGTGGCTTGCCCCTCCCCCAGCCCGCCAAAAACCTCACCCACTTCCCACAGTCTACTCTCTCCCCACCTTACCCTGCCCAAAAGGTTGTCCTGAAGCAATGTTTCTTGCAGCACTGGGGCCACCTCCTCCAAGCTCAACATGTGGCAAAGGTCGGTGAGTTCCTCCTGGCCCAGGGACCCGGTTCCCGTTGTGTCAAAACTGTCAAACAGCTCCTTGAGTCGGGCCTCATGCTGGTCCTGCTCCACCTCATCCATCCCATAGCCCACAGCGAGCTCTCACCTGTGCAGGACAGAGACAAGGACAGGTTGTGACAGGCCCTAGAATCCTACCCCGTCCCTGCCAGTCTCAGGGATGCTGTGTGATTTCCGGTTCTCTTGAGCTGGTGGGTCTGGAAGGTCAGCAGAAGTAACAGTATCCCCAACCTCCTTCTCTCCAGCAAGAGCCCCAATCTTCAATCTCTCCAGGACCCAGGGATGGCCAACAGAACCCCCATATGCACTCACCAGGGGAGCACCCACAAAGTCAGGTCACGGCAGGGCAATGTTACCAGAATGAGGGCACTCTCCCTTGTAAACATAAAGGCACTCTTTTCTTTTGCCTGGCCCTCAGGTGGGCAGCCAGTCGGGAAAATTCTAGACTCATTTGGCCCAGATTTACAGAAAGTGAAAGTGCTTCTGATAGTCCTTTCATCGAACTGTTACTACCAATACACTGCAGTTGCTAGAGCACCAGACCAGCGCAGATGTTGCAATCTACAGGCGTGGCTGAGCTGCTTAACTTCTTTTTCTTCAGTCCAGATGCCAGCATGATAGTTAGACAGGAGGGCTACAGCAATAGGCATGATGAAAGTACCTGACATACAACAACTCCCTTTTACTACAAGTATTACCCAGTGCTTTTTACACGAGTTCCTCAAAAAGCAGTTCAATTAACTTCATCTGTGCATTTACACCAGGTGTGACAAGGACGAGTATTCCCTGGAGCTCAAGTTAATCCCAGATAGTTCTAGGTAATGCTTAGTTGCCTAGAGATAGGGGAAACACAACTCCAACCTTTCTGATGGTGAGACCTTACAAGTCTTACAGATCGCAGGGAAGCGCCACTATTACGACATCTCACGTGCTTATGCCTTGTCACTCCGTCTTCCACCTCTCTGACTCATGTAGGCACAGCTCCTCCAATTTTCACCCTCCATGGGATCAATAAAAATGTGGAGTCATCAGTAACTCTCAATCATTTTTGCTTAAAATAAGCATCACACAATTCTAGGTACCTCATTTAAGAATCAAATTTGCTTTTTCTCCCTTACTCACACAATAGATCACTTTTCATGTGTCAGGACTTCCAATGAAAGACAGAAACTGTGCCACTGAAATTTTTACTGTGACGCAATGGAAGCCAAACACAATGCATACCCTTGGGAGGGTGACCTCAGCCATCTGAAACAAGTCTCTTGACTATAAAAAGCAGCACTTAAAAAAATTAAAAAATTTTCTCTTTCCAGTATAATTTTATGACAAATACAACATAAAATTTACCTTGTCAGCAAATGCTGAAGTGTGCAGAACAGTACTGCTCACTATATGTGCATTGTGGTCAAGCTGCCCTCTTGACCCTTATCTGGCACAGGTGAAACTCTATACCCACAGCACAGAAACTCCCCATTTCCCCTGCCACCAGCCCCTGGCAACCACCATTCTAGTTTTAAAAGCAGCACCTTTTAAGTAAACCAAAGTCAAGGTCAGGAAACTCTTCGAGGTGATGTTCACAGGACTGTGCTAGCACAGTTAGTATGCAAGGTAAGATGGTAAATGCAGGCAGAACTGAAAACAGTGTCACTCCAGGCTGTGCAGCTTTCTTTTCAGAGACAATGTTCAAAATATGACAAGCTAGCACAGAGCCACAACCACCCCAGGGGACACAGAGCAACCAGGAAGACTCAGAAGATGGATGCTGATGACATTGCTGGATCATGAAAGCAAACTGGCATCATTTTGGTTCGGCTCCTTGTCTTGGAAGGTCCCGTCTCCTAATTATCAGTTTTTCTATTACTAAGGTGCTATTGACTCTGGCTGCCTTCCCAGGCTTGGTCTGTTGGGTTAACAAATCATCATGTGAATGTTTTTAAAATGAGTTGAGAGTGCTACATAAACATCTAAGCATCAGAAAGGAAACACCAAGGTGTTAAGCAAAGCCACAAAAGTTAGAAAATTAGACAAAGCCACAGTTTGGCTAATGAGGTTCATTCAGCGTCCACCCATTAATCATCGACTAAGAAGCTCTGAGAATCCCCAAGATGCTGTGCGATTTTTAGGGTTGCCATAGCTCAAGATTCTGAGTTTTACAGTCCCCAGGCTTCAATGTGGGCAGCTTCACAACAGCCAGACTATTCTGCTTTTGCTTGATTTTATAAACATTTTTGAAAACTTAAAAGTGAAACAATTGGATCCTTTTAAAAATTATTTTTAAAGATTGGGAATTTGTCTACCAATAAAAGAGGACCATAAAGCAATGTACTGAGCAGTCCTGATCTTACCCACAGCTTTGAGTAATAAATGACCATGTTCTGTTCTTTAAAGACATCGTTGAATTTTCACTAAATCAAACTTCTTTCATTTTAGAGCAGCTTTCCTTTTTCATAACTTTATTTCATCTCCCTCCTTCCAGAGGATTTGTAAATAAATTTATTTATTTATACAAGAGCTGGGGTGTAGGCCAGAAGTGGGGCGGGGGGCGGGCAGTGAGAGGATTCACCAAAGACAGAGTGGGGAACAGAACAAGCAGACTGACTGAAATATACTGCAGAGGGGAGCAGTGGGTGACACAGGAGGTCTGCTGCAGATAGCTAGTGCTAAGATTTAACCCCCTGTGCCACCAGGGAGGCCTACAAAAACATTCTTTTGACTGAAAGAGGAAAACAGCCCCACTCCTGTGGAACAAATGATCATACAGAAACATCCAAAAGATGTTACATATGGCAACAAGTTGTCAGGACTCTTTTGGCACAGAATCCATTTTTACTGGTTGATGTTATTCCCAAATGTTCATCAGTAATTTCAAGTGCAAGAATTATTTTCTCACCATGTGGCAGAAATTTATTTAAGAACAAGAGCCACAACTTCAACCACTTTTATAGATTTCTCCAAATGCACAGAAGAGCTTATTTGTCACACCAGGGACTCAGTAGACTTCAGGAACCGACTTTCAGTCTAGGTGGATGTCTTGAGTGAAAAACTTAACTTGAATGAAAACTAGAGGAATAAGCACATGAAAACTTTGATATATCTACCTCTGCAGAAACATCTTTACTTCCTGCATTCAACCCTTCTTCAAAGGCATTTTCAGTCTTAGATTAGATATAAGCAAGCAGAAGTAAAAAGTCAGTATCCACTGCCAAAGCTGGTTCAAGGAGTTAGCCAGAGGCCAGTAAATTCCCAAACTTCAGCTGAAATTTTTTTTTCTTTTTTCTTGTCATGGGATGTGACTTTCCCAAAAGTTCCCCTCATTTATAGAATGAGACTAATACCCATGTAGCTGTTCTGAAGTTAGTTAAATATGACAATCAAGCCTGCTACCCAGAGAAAGTAGATAAAGAGGGGAATTAAGAAAACAAAACAAAACAGACCTGTTATTTACAAAGGAAAGATAAGCTGTAGAGGGTTAATTTATACAAGTCAATCAGCTATGGATCTGCCTGTAAAGAAGCAGAACAAAAACTGTGGAATGTCACAACATGAGCAAGAATAAACCGGGACATGTTCTATTATGTTAATGGTAAAAGCAGCAGGTAATGCTTGGTGCTTCCTCAATCTTTAATGGCAGGTTATTAATAAACATAATATTAAGCAAAAGCAGAAAGGCTGAAATATAGCGGGAGGTTCAGAAGGATTTATTTATTTATTTATGCATACAGAACTGCCATACAGGGCAGAGGTGCCAGGGACAGTAAGAAGATTCATCAGAGATAGAACTGGGAGCAGGACAGGCAGATCGACAGAGTACACTGCTGAGGGGATCAGCAGGCAGGTAAGGAGAGGTCTGCCGCACCATGAGGGTCACTTCCAGGGTTGGGGATCGAACTCACATTGAAGGGGCCGCAACTAGCTTG
>NW_004567114.1:38100809-38106078 GCF_000260355.1 Condylura cristata | reverse complement strand
TCATTTGTCTTTTTGACCCTTTGACAATTCTTGAATTTTCACTATCAGATCGTTAAACAAAATAAAATTTTGAAAGCACAATCCTACCCAAGTATCATAAAAACCAATAACATGAACAATGAAGCTCAAATATTGCAACTTAAATGAAAGCAGAAGACACAATAAAATGATTCTATGAAGGGAGAGAGTCGGACTGAGGCATGAACACAAAGGCCATCCTCGTCCTGCCCCCACATCGATGTGTCACGATCTGCACTCAGCTCACCATGACGCTTTCCATTGCCAAGCAGGAGTTTTCTCTCTTCCCATATTTCACTTTTCTCTAAGATTGCAACCCAAAACTATTACAATCTACTTTACGTTTTCCACCTCTTACTTCTTAGCTCCCTCAAAAACTTCTCTAAAACTTATGTATCTCATCTCAAACTACCTCCCTACAGCTCTCCTCTATAACTGTCAACTTTCCCAAGAAAGTGCACTGACCTCTTTTTTTTTTTTTTAAAGATTTATTTATTTATTCGTACAGAACTGGGGTATAGGCCAGAGATGCGGAGGGTGAGAGGACTCACCAGAGACAGAGTGGAGAGCAGAACAGGCAGATGGACGAAGTACACTGCTGAGGGGAGCAGCGGGCGGGTCAGGAGAGGTCTGCCACGCCATGTGGTAATTTCCAGGGCAGGCGGGAATCGAACTCATGCAGAAGTGGCTTTAGTTTCTCAGTGCAGTGCTTTAACCCGCTGCGCCACCAGGGAGGGCCCTGTGCACTGACCTCTTTTTAGGTTGCAAACATTCTATCCCCCAAGCTCCCCAAAACTGTTGTTGCCTAATGAAGGTCATTGGTGACTCTACTATCAAACGTATACTCTCCCCAGCCTGCTAGAATTCTGGAGCTCTTTATTGCATTTGATGCTAACGGCCCCTCCTTGAAACTCACTCTCTCATTTCCCTGACTGTTACTTGTATGTCAGTATCAGTTGCTGACTTAACTCCTTTGCCCCTGACCACCTTTATAAGTTGATACTTCCTGTACTTCTGCCATCCTAGCCCACAGTGTCAGTGATCCACTGAATTCCCTTTGCAATTTTAATATACACTCCCAATAACCTGCCCTACTTCACAGAGGACTGGCCCTCCGTGCTAGAGTAAAAGTTGGCTTTTGACCAATAAATCCTCCCTTGAATTGCAAGGAATAACTCAGATTTTATAAAGCCTGCCACAGACTTGGGCCTCTCTTCACAACTTTCCAATTAAATGGTCAGACACCTTTACATCTCTTTTGGAAAAAAAGGATCAGTGTGGGCAATATTTTGGAATTCTAGTTAGGGATGGTTAAATAAGAGACAGATGTACAGAGGCATTAATCAAAACATTTACCACCCAGTAACCACCCATAATAAGAACTATTTGAAGCATTTTCCTTCCAAATAATTCAAAATGAGGCTGCCAAAATGCACAGCCCCTGACAGAGATGGCCATTACCGATCTGTGTTGTGCACCACTTGGCAACCCGGCTGACGAAATCAAGTGCCAACTGGGATTGGAAAAGGCAGAGGTGGCGGTGCAGCTGGAATAATGAAGTCCCCGATGTAAGGCCAGCATGAATAGACACATGAACTTAGGAACTTTCCAGCATCCAGGGTATAGAAAGGAGCTGTAAGAATCACACCCCAGTCAAAGGGTAGGTCTATTCTGGGCAAGAAGGAGTGAAAGGGAGACAAAGTCTGGCAGGGAAAAACCAAATAATAAATGAGCACAATGCCACGGCCCCAAGCCCAGGCCTTTTATTTTCCCTCCAGATGGTCCAGCAGCTGAACAGCTACACAGAATGTCTGGATGCCCCTCTTGGCTCAGTCGCCTTCCCTAGGTATCATAACAGATGGATTTGGATCTATATTCAGACAGAGCTGTTGGGGGTCCACAGACCAGGCAGTGACCACTAAGTGGCTAATTTCGTTACTTTATTGTAAGTAAAGTGATGAACATGGACGGGTAAAGCCTGCTCTGGCAAAGCTTTTTCATTCATGCCTTTAGCTCTCATCATTTAGCAAATCAGAGCCTCATAATGTCAATGATCAAATTAAAATGATTCTTTTTTTTTTTTCTGCAGATGTATTCATTTGCTGCAAAGAGAGGCTCCCCAATTTGGAGTAATTTGATTATAAGACAGAAGAGTCACAAGAATAAGTTCAAGAGTAGCACAAGCTTAATAGAAAAAGCAACTGTTCCCACTTAATCTATATGGAATATTTTTGCCAAAAGCTGCTGCTCGGCAAACTGACTACTGTAAGATGTCTCCCCTCTGCTCAGGTAGCACCTCATTTCCAGTGAGATACAAATGCACAAGAGTACCACCAAGAAATAAACTGACATAAAAATAAAACTGACAAAAAAAGCTTAAATACCACTGCTTAGGCAAATAGTCAACAAAGAAATTTGAACAAAAATAACAACTTTTGCTAACGACACTATAAAACTTAACTAAGCATATCCTACTAACATTTATTCAAAATATAAATAAGCTTTGGTATTTTCCTATCCTGAACGATGTAGCACACCCAAGCTTTTGTTAAACCTAATAGCTAGGTGGATGGCCCAATCAAGCAGTCAACTCAGGGTGGCTGAAGGAACAAAATCATTAGCTTCACACATTGTGAATTCAATAACCTGTAATCAAGCTACTAAGTAAAATTACAGAAACAGAAAACAGAAATGCATCATTGTTACTTTCCTGAGAGACTGTTTATAATGGCGTTCACTTCTTGACCCTTAGTCCTTACTCACATTAATTTAGAATGCCTACAGCTCTGAGTACAGTTCCCTGCGTAAAAGTGAAGAGCTTCACTTCTCACATATATAAATAATATTTCTCCCAACTTTTTTTAATGCACATTAGAATATATATATATATGTATAATACTATATAATTTTTCCATTGAAAAGCTTGAATGATGAATGGTTACTATAAATTGCAAAAATGAAGCATCCTAATTTCAAAGTTGCTCACAGCATGATTTCATAATCTTCTTAAAATTCTATTCTATTTGTAAGTATTTGTAAAAATATCTCTTTTTTTTTGTAAGCTTCAGTAAGTCTCTCTAGAAACTCCTGCCCAAAAGACGTAAGTTCAATAACCAGAATTCAAACCACATAATTTATTGGCTTATGAATGAATTGACATTATAAAAATAAACCTCCTGAAAATGCTTTAGGCTGTTTGAATTCCTCTAAAATGCCCTGGCTGAATCTGCCAATCCTTTATTAATGTAAGAACAGTAAAATACATTTTCATTATCAACATACAATAAAAGCTTCAATATTGGTGAAATGAAAAAAAAAAGATTGGTAAAATGTTAGTCTAGAAGGTTATTTGCAGTGACATTTAAAACAATTTATTTGAACAACATTTGAGTTGAGATAAGAACATTGCCTATTAAATAAAGATGGGCTGTTCAGAATTCATCAGAACTCTATTCTCCCCCTCTATGACAGTTAACATCTTTTGATATTAGTAGTCATTACATATCTAAAATGAAAAAAGAACAGAAAAAAGAAACCCATGCCATTCTGGGCAAGTGCCTATTAAAATGACTGATCCTTGACATTTTAACGCCAAGACCATGCCTATGATGGCTTCCTTTTCACTGCCCCCTATAAAGCCTTTTCCTGCCTTCACATTATCTTTACTGATGTCCATTCTATTTAGAACAACCCTAAGTCCCATTCTTTATCTATTCTGTGGTTCAGAATGCTTTCATCTACAGAATCACCAGAGAACAGTTGAAAATAAACAAATCTGCAAACTCCCTAGCATGTCACTTCTGCTCCCTAAGGGCACTAACAACAGATGAAGAGACCACAACAAACTGGCTTTTCAATCCGCCTCCAATGTTACTTTTACACACAGGCTGGGAGTTTTCACAGTCCCTTTCAACAAGATCCACCCATATTCCAGGTCAGCCACCAATATGCTAACCACTAAA
The DNA here is from genome assembly GCF_000260355.1 of Condylura cristata. NCBI lineage: Eukaryota > Metazoa > Chordata > Mammalia > Eulipotyphla > Talpidae > Condylura > Condylura cristata. The sequence continues at coordinate 38,102,098 of NW_004567114.1, read as the reverse complement.
GACTTGAGATAAAATTAAGCTGACACAGAAAAAATACATTTCCTTACAGATTGTCAAGTCTCAGGAAATAAGCAAACAGACACGAATTTATGTCACCATATTTAAAGAAGCCCAAGTGAGAAATTTTGCATAGTCTCAAGAGCTTAGCTTAAGTGTCCCAAAGGTCAGGATTTTAATTCTAAAAATCACAAAAGATAACTAACTGTACCGTTCTGGTTGCATAAATTCAAGAGTTAAGTTGTATGGAAAGTCCAGCTCAAGACTTTCCATACATTAATACCAAGAGGGAGTCTGTGTCAATTAGTTAAGGAAGCAGAACTCAAAATACCTAAATGATCTAGAAACAAAATACACAGTACAACAATTTTTCCAGTTCCCATTTTATTTGCAACTCAACCTGGGTGTGTCTGACTAAGGCTAGGAAAACTCCTCTTTCTATCTAGCACAGTCACAGAAAAAGCTCCAGCAGTAAACTGTTTCAATCAGCTTTGCCCTTTTGTCAAGACCGGTTTGGTAGCTGAGAAGGCCAGTCCCTGGAGCCCTGGAAGCGGCTCCTGCAGCATCCCACACGTCAGTGTCATTTTCTTCTTTTCCCAAAGTAAGTGCATTGGGAAAGTCTCTTATCACTGACGCCACACTTTTTTAAAAACCCACTTTAAGGTCTCCAAACAGCTCTCCCCTACCCAGGCAGCCAGGTTAACGCATTTCCCCAGAGATTTCTCTCTAGTCTCAATCACAAGCCTGCTTGGGTGGCAATAGGCAAAGTAAAAGCCACCCCTACTGCTCGGTCTGGGACTCAAGTTCACTCCGGGACCAACACACGGCGGCGGCTCTCAACTAGAGGCTGAGGGCTGGCACCACGCGAGTGGCATACGTCCTCAGAACAGGCTCCGCGCCGCTCCCGTCCCGGGCACTCCGCGATGCAGAGGCTTCCCCGATCCGCCAGCTCACTGCCACCCCCAGAAACCCCAGACACCCCATTGTGTCACCCAGCAGCACGCTCCACGGTCCTCACCTACCTTCTGTCGGCCTCTCCGTTGCGCCTGCACAGCCGGCGCCTGCCTCCTGAGCTCTGCAAAGCGAATGAGGACGCTTTGTTAGGGTTCAAGAAACGGGACAATACTTCGCAGCCGGCGCCGGGGTTCCGTGCGGCCGTCCTCCAAAAGGACGCGAGCAGAGACCCGCGCGATCGTCATTTCCATATGTAAGGACCCAGCTTTTACAAAAGCGCGGCTCTTGGGGGCAGCAGGCTGCCGCGCGCATCCTCCCCGCCCCTGCCGGCCGGTCCC
>NW_004567114.1:38090003-38100099 GCF_000260355.1 Condylura cristata | reverse complement strand
TCCCGGCTTGGCTGCTGCGTGACACTGGGCGGTCGCTACGGAGATTTGAACTTCGAAACCCCAGGGCGCAAGAGCTTGCAAGTGGAGTCCAGTGCTCCGAGGTCGCCGCGGGGCAGGAGCTGACGCTTCTACCCTTAAAGCCCTGCCTTTCCTTACAAACGCACCTCACACTCCCAGGATACCCAGCTGACCTCTTCTCGGTTTGGTGGAAAGGCCCTCGCGTCCAACCAGGAAGACTTTCAGTGGAGGATTCAGGTGCCTCATTTACTCTGTGGCCCTGGACCTCTCAACCCTCGAGCGCCTTGTTGCAGTCATTGAAAGAGGGCCCTAGAATAGGCGCAGCACAAGACTTGCTTGACTCGGAACCCTCAGGAGCCAGGATGCTCCTACCGTTTTAGATTGGCGTCCACACCTGTCCCCCATATCCTCATAGGCTCGCACCGCTATCCTGCAGCCTGTGGATGCATCCAAAAAACTGGTCACTAGCCTCACAGAACAGAAATTCCTTGGGGCTGGTAGTTCCAAAGATTGCTCAGTATTTACCACCACCAGTTTCTTACCCCTATTCCACAGGAACACCCAAAGTCTTGGGTTTCTCACTCTTCCATCCTTACACTTCTCCTTTGGATGCAAAAAAGGATCCCAATACCAGGTCCCAAAGTTACTCCTGTGGCTATCTCTTTGGGCTGCAGAGTTAAATGTGTTGTCTGCTTTATTATAATGCACCAAGAGAACTAGGGATAGAACAAAAGGAAATTAGCTTTTACTGAAAATCCAGGGAAACTCAACAGGAATTATTTCACCAAATCCTCACATCACCTTTGTAAAAGAGGAAACTGGACATCACAGAAGTGAAAGGGTTTGCTTAGGATCACACAACCAGTACTTGGCATGGCTAGGATTCAAAAGCAGTTCACACATGTGACAAAATTATGCAGAATTAAATACAGGCATGTATTAGTGCATGTAAAATTGTAGGAATACCAGTTTCCTGGTTTGGATACAGTACTACAGGTATGCAAAATGTTACCATTGGGGAAAATTGGGAACAGGTCTGCAAGGAATCTCTTTGTATGGAATTAGTGTGACTATACAGTTATTTAAAAATGAATAAGAAAATCAGTCTAAGTTTAGAATCCAAGGTCTCTTCTTTCAACACCGTGTATCTGGTGAACAAGAAAGAAGAGGGGTTCATGGTCTTCTCTCCTTAGTTAACACTTACATGTTAGCACATCCTTATGGTTGCTCAGTGTGGTAGTAAGTATACAGCACACATACACAGATTTAGTGACCAGCTTATTTGTTGCCAGCACATTTGCATAGGTGTAATTTTATAAATAAGAGAATAATGTTCACTGGGAGCTAAAACAGTCAACAGTCTTAGAAGGAGAGAATAAGAATGAAAAGATGTTTTCCTTATTCCACCTAATTTTTGTCATGGGAGCATCACCTTACATTATCTCCCCAGGTACTCCTTTTTTCTCCCACAAGAATCCTTAAGGAGGGGGCTGCTCCAGCTCGTTAGTTTAAAACAGTGATTTCTGCAAGCCACAGATGTTGCGGTAGCATTCATTCCCCATGGAGGAAGATCAGAATTGATTGGTTGTTTAATTTAAAAAACACAACTTCATTTCTTGGGAAGAATGAATGCTCTGGTTAGGAACTGAAACTTACATATACCTTCCAACCTCAGGACAATAGAGGGGTAAGTGTGGAGAACTGTAGCTGTGCAAGAGCAATTCTACCAAAGCAGATAATTTAATACAGTGGGCCTGCAACTTAGGTTGCACAGGGTGAAAGGTTAATCTTAGTCCAGACTAGTCACTGGTTGAAAGCAGGGATTTACCAGAAGTCTATCACTTAAGCTTTTCTCTGATAAACAAAAATGAAGATAACTGCAGAAATAGTAGCCAAGCTCTAATTCCACATTATAAGCAAGCACATAAAAAAAAAGGAAATAAATGTACATATTTACCCAGTGTTAATATATTTTACAAACCGCACTTCACTATTATCTGTTGCAGTTCATCTGCCTCTGATAATAATTCTCACTTTTCAAAAAGAGCCTTCTTTGGGGATCCAGGATCCTTAAAGTACTTATAGATGACATCTCAGAATAACTATTTGCTATCTTTTTCAGTATTGGATTACTTTCTCAGATGACTAAAAGCGCTAAATAGTAACTAAAGAGTAATGCTGAAAAGAAAGTTATTCTTTGTTTCTTCCTGAAGTAACTTAATATCATAATTTCATAATTTTAAAGTCTGTATAGCAGGGTTTTTTTTTTTTTAAGATTTATTTATTCGTACAGAACTGGGGTACAGGCCAGAGATGCGGAGGGTGAGAGGATTCACCAAAGACAGAGTGGGGAGCAGAACAGGCAGATCGGACGAGGTACACTGCTGAGGGGAGCAGCGGGGCGGGTCAGGAGAGGTCTGCCGCGCCATGTGGTCACCTCCGGGGCAGGCGGGGCTGGAGCTCAAGCAGAATAAAAGGAGGTGTGGACCCAGAAAATTCAGCTCTGTAAAAGATTGATCAGCAGTAGTCCTTTGTTTCTGATACTCTGACTCTAACCAAATTCAATTTACCCTCCCCAATGTTGCATTTGGGTATAAGTTATTTGTAGAATAGTCAAAAGCTCTTCTGTCACTCATTTAGTAAATCTTCTTCTTATTTCTCTGACCATTGAACTAATCAGAAGGGTTTTCAGGCTAGTTATAGAGTGCTGTCAGGGAGGGTCAACTATTAAGATAATTGACTTTATCAAGCAAAGTCCAAACTGAGACTGGATGAGAGCGACATCATTGTCTCCCCCCAGCACCTAAGGAAATAGATAGAGGGTGATGGAAGGGGGTGGGGTGGGGATTCCAGATATTCTCATTAAAGTCTAAGTGTTTCAGTGACAAAATGTTGGTTAAAAACACAGGAAGATTGCCAAAAAAGAAGGAGAAAATACACAAAAATTACACATTTGCTGTGGAGGGAACTTTATTAGGAATTTAGGATTCCAAAATATGAATATATAAAAGAAAAAATGGATTTGGCATAATTTAATTTTTTAAAAAGTAAGCATTAAGCACCTACTGTGTACTTGGTACTCTCCTGGAGCAATAAAACACTCAAAAGAGACCTCAGTCTTGGATCTTGCCATTATCTCCTGGAGAAGCAGAAATGGGCATATTTTTGTGACAGTAAGGGAAGAATTAGGTGGGACTGAATTCTAATCAGGTTTTCCAGTTGAGGAGCGCGTGCATGCGTGCACACACACATGCACAGTAGGTTAAGAAGAAAGTGATGGTTTCCCTAACCCAAGCTTTCCATCTGGCTGTTCAGCCCATTGCTTTCATATTAGGTCTTAGATCTCCTTAGTGTCAAGGACCTACTTGACCCATGCAAATGTTTGTATCTCAACATCCTCAGCAACCAGCCTCCTTCCATCCTGTTCATCTTGCCATGACTGATCTTTCTTCCTAGATTAGTCCTAAGACATACTGATGCCCTGTCTCAGTCTACTCTTCTTCTTTCTTTTATTCTTTATTATTGTGCAGGAGAACTGGGGTGTAGGCCAGGGGCTGGGTGTGTGTGTGAGAGAGAGAGGATTCATAAGAGACAGAATAGGGGAACAGAAGTGAGGATCTACTGAAATACACTACTGAAATACCATGGAGCAGCGGGCCAGACAGAAGAGGCCTGTTGAGCTCCATGTGAGTGACCTCTCTGGCCAGGGATCAAACTCAGGCCTTTGTAGTGATAGCACTGAGACTTCAGTCCTAGGCCACCAGAGAGCCCACTGTCCACTCTTCTTTGCTTGAGCTAGCAGCTAATGCACATCAGGAAGTGATTATAGTCCATGTACCTTTTTGATCTCAGGGGTTGAACTTTTGGTTTCTTTTCAAATACTAGGCACTCACATGGGAAAAGATGTTGAATGTGTGTGCATGGCCTGGGGATGGGGGAGAAGTTGATCTTCACTTTTGGAACTATCCTTTTCTCATGAAGCTAGATGCTGGAGGTGTTCTTACTGTTCTAAATACATTACACTCACAAAGACTCACACTATAGCTTCATTCAAAGTAGAAAAAACTGAAATTCTAGTTTAATAATCACTGGTTTTCATCCTCTTGTTCTCAAACATCCAGTGAACATGACATGAAATCTTTACCCCTTTTTTTACCCCCAAAAGACCTTTGAATGGAAAATTATGTGACATTCCCCTCCCAGGCAAGTCTACTTCAAGAATTTGGTGAACATACAAAATAATTGGAACCCAGAAATATATATATTAAAAACAGTGCTTTCCAACAGAAATAGAACACAAACCACATGTGTAATTCAAGTGTTTCTAGAAGTCACATTAAAAAAACTAAAAAGGGCCTTCCCTGATGGTGCAGCAGTTTAAAGCACAGCACTAAGAAGCTAAAGCCACTTCAGCATGGGTTCGATTCCTGGCTAGAGAAGGTGACCCACATGGCACAGCGGACCCCTCCTGTCTCTCCGGCTGCTCCCCTCAGCAGTGTACTTCGTCAGTCAGCCTGTTCTGCTCCCCACTCTGTCTCTGGTGAATCTTCTCACTGCCCCTGCACCATTGGCCTGTACCCCAGTTCTATATGCACAAATTAATAAATCTTTAAAAAAAAAAAAACTAAACTAAAAGGAAACAAGTAAAATTAATTTATGTAGTTAACTCAGTATACCTCCAAACACTATCATTGTGACATATAATCAATATCAATGCACTAATGTGGTGATTTATATCCACACTGATACTAAGTCTTTGAGATCTGGTGTGGATATGCGCTTGTTACACACCTCAATTCAGACTAGTTACTGTGGGCAGTGGCTGCTCTGGCCGGAAGTACACTACATTAAGACAAGTATTCACACCTCATCTAACCCAATTTCTGTTTATTACAAGAAACCTGGATGGAGGAGGGTCTGGAGCCTATCTCAGGATTACACAGTGCCTCAGACCCCTGGACCTGGCTCTCCACACCTAAAGTTTCCTACTATGCATATTCATAGGTGAAACAAACAGTTGCCTTGGAATGAAAGAGTTAAAAAAAAATCACCAACTTCTAGAAGATTTGGACTTCCAAGAGCACTTTAAAAATTACAATTTTAAAAGAGAACAACCAAATAGATAATGTTTAAATATTTAGAAATGACAAACCTGTAGACCATTGTTTGTTTTTAAACATCTTACCGTAGATGTAATTTTTCTATCTTCCCTGTCAAACACTGAGCCGACCACATTCCCCAGGCTGACTGGGGAGGTAGAGAAAAAGGTGCAGGGCAGATGAGACATGGGAGAAGAAATGATGGGGCGCGGAGACAGCTCCTTCACATGATGAGGAAGAGAGAGGAGACCATCAAGCAAAAGAGCCCACAGCCTCAGAGAGGGCCAAGCTCCGAATGGCATAGAAGAGCTGTGTTCTGGAGAAGGGTTCCTGACTGCATAACCAATGATGAGGTTCGCAAGTCCAGTCCAATTCCAGCCCCAGAGCAGCCACCCCTACTGTGCAGTCCCGGCCCCAGTAAACATGGCTGCTCTGTCCGTGTCAACTGAAACGGCGCAGGTTTGGAAGCTGCAGCTAGGAGTGAGTTCAGGGGCTGTGGGCTGCCAAGTTACTGAAGCTCTCATCTGTCAGTGTCTCTGGTGGTTTCAGCACCATAGTAGATAGTGATCTACTCAGCAGCTGAGAGGCATTCCGACTGAGGAGGGGGTGGAGACCAACTTGGCCCAGGCACCCATTATCAGGGGATGAGGGGATGTAGCTGAAGAGCTGCTGCCAGCAGAGAGGGGCACGGAGGCCCTTGTCAATGCTGCTCCACAGCCTGCCTGGTTCCCACTCAGCAGTATCTGCATCCTCAGGGAACCCAGAGGGCAAGGGCTGGAGGCAGATGGCAGTCGCTTCTTGCTTTGCTTGCCGCCAGGGAAGGTGCTTCTTTATCTCATCTCCCAGCCTCCATTCCACCCACATCAGCTCCTGCAGGCGCCCAAGCACCCATGTTGCTTTCCCAATTCATCTCAAAGGCCTTGAAATAACTAGGCGACCTTTTGTCTTCCACCCCGCACATTTTGCAATGCTTTATATTCTGAGCCAAGCCTGAGCTGAATGCAGAGAAAATGACCATTTCAAAAACTGAAAATGAGACCAAAAGGAAGAGAGTATTACTTCCAATCATGAGGACATTTGGAAGTGCACTGAATAGGGTGCATCTTTGCATCTGGATTGATGAGAAAGCAAGGGATGCGTCATTACAAAAAGCAACATAAATCTTTGATTTGCATTTTGTTTTCAATTGGAGAGAACAGATATGATTCTCTAAGGATATAATTGAGATCATTTTGCACCAAAGTACTTAAGTCAAGGTGAGGATAAATCTCATAGCAGTACTCTGAGTCCTATTTCCATCATAAAATTCTATCTTAAAGGCTGAGGAAGCTAATGCCGAGATGCCCAGACACCATACTCAGACTTTAATAAAAATGTATTTTGTTTTATTTTTGATTATTACATCCCCTCCCTTTACATCTTGTAATCTGAGTTTCCTGAGGTACAAATAAGGTAAATGGAAACAAGATCAGTGGAGAGAAAAACAGTGCCTATGTGTGTGTGTCTGGTAATAGGTCAGAGTCAAAAATAGACCACACTTAGTGTGTGCATGTGTGCACATGTGTGTGTACTTTTTTGTCCCTTCAGATGTCTTCTTTGTCCTTTTCTGCCTGCTCTGTGCCTTAAGAAACCAATGAAGAAGTATTACATTATGGGATTCCTTTGCCGCTGGTGGCCCAGTAAATTCAGCTGATGGGGTTACTGCAAAAAGACATGAAGGAGGAAGGAGCATGAGGTTGGGGTATTTATTCACTTAGCTTGCTAGCTGTGGAGTCTGTAGGCTGGCTTCATCCCTTAACATCACAGCTCTGTCACACTGCCTCCTCCACACGGCTCTGTCATCAGTTCTCCTGTGCAAATGAGGCGTAGGGTTGGTAATGGCAGCAGCTTCTAGGAGGAACAGTATTTGTTTCCCTGTACTCAGTCCACACCTTTGCAATTAATTAGTCCATTTATTAACTATTCTCCAAACACCTAATTTGAATTTAATCTACTGTTTCCTTCTGAGACCTTGAATGACAAAATAGGATGTATACATTTCTAGCTCCAGAAACAAATAGTCTTCTTTATTAGCATGAAATGCCCTGAATTTTTCCCATTGCCCAGGATTTTAGGTCAGTTCCCTAAAGCAGACCCTGAGATAAGGATTGTGTTCAGAGTTTTATTAAAGAGCTGCTCCCTGGGGAAACCTGCAGGAGAGGGTATTGCAGGAGGAAGGGGAGAAGCAAGGCAGAGAAAGCAGAAGAGAGGAATCCAGCCAAGGGCACAATTTCTGGCAAAGCCTCTTGAGTGCAGTTCTGGAGCATAAGCTATAGCTCAGAGTTTGCTGACTTGAGTCAGAGATGCTGGGCTTTCCATTCCGAGGGACCCGAGGGCATCCAGGCAGAGCACCATGGATTCATATTTTACATATATTCCTTGCAATTTGATTTATTTAGGGAGAGAGAGGGACACATGGGTTGTTAACTGACTTAACAATGGAGTTATTGGTGGAGAGCAAGTTATTTCCAAATTAAAAAAAATAAAAAATCTCACAGCAGGTGCTAAGCTTTGAAAAAGCATTGCACATAATCAAATACCATTTGCTTTCAGTGAACTCATTTAATATTATTTAATATTAGTAAAAATCAAATCAGGGTCAAGAGTCTTCTTTAAAAGCAAAGGCATCTTTATGGGACTCTTAGCTACCAGATGCAGGTAGTAGTTTCATGGTATGTGCGCATGTGGTTGGGAGGGAGTAGCAACACTTGCCATTTCCCTCTGAAGCTCCTAACACTTGGAAATTTGTCATAGAAGCTTTTCTCATCTGCAGTTCAAACACTTTTTCAGCAGGAATTTAGCTGAAGTTGAAATTGCCATCTGGCATCTCATATTGAACCAGGTTTTTCATGTGCCAAGAACTTCTTCTTTTGGCAATGATGTTGACTGTGATCTTTTGAAAATGTTTCTTGGGTTGGCAGTCTTGACTGAACAGAGCAAGCAGCCTGTCTTGGAATTTAGGAAGAGATGTGCTGAGCAAGTTTTTGCCCCAGGGAGAAAAGCACAAGGCAAAAAGTTGAGCTTGGGTTTTGAGACCCCAGGAACCCTATCTTTTATTTTTGAACTAAAACCATCAAGGGAGAAATCTCAGCTATTTAATTAGCATGAGCAAAATGTCACACAAGACCTAGGAGAGGAGTATTCCATTGAATAAGTAAATGCTATTTAAGCCATTTTCAGATGCAAAGTGTTATCTTCCCTGCTTTAGATACATAAATATAACCAAGATGGATTCTTTGTCTCCAAGTGATTCCCCATTCAATGGCTGGGGAAATGCTTGGGTAGATACAATGTGGCTGTCCCAAGGAGAGTGACTGACATTGTCTGTCCCCTCGCAGGTGCTTGGGGAGCAGTGGGTGAGACAGGAGAGGTCTGCTATGCCATGTGGGTCAGCAACCTGACCCGTTTGAACTTGTGCTGCAGTGGCTGAGGACAGCTTCGTAGTGCTGCACTTCAACCCCTTGCACCACTAGGGAGGCCCAGCTCTGACAGGCTTTGGCTTCCAAGAATGGCCTGCACCTATGACTCTTCTTCATTAGCTGCTCCTGGTTCCCATGCACTCAGGGTTAAATCTAGCCAGTAAGTCCTCAGTGTGAGAGTAAGAAAGCCCAACTCCCTCACCTTCAAGCAGAATATATTAATGACCATCATTCTGTATGGAAATGAGCTGAACTACTTCCCTAGGACTTTACCTAAATTCTCACCCTGGCTCAGTTTCTTCTTTTCTGGTCCTACTTCCCCCACTCCCTTGCCAATCTCTTCTAGAAATGTTTCCTTCACAAAGCCCTTATGAATCTGCTCAGGATATGCTTCTGAGAATCTGCTCCAAGACAAGGCATAGATTAAGAATATAAACAAAATGTTATGAAAGTCCAGGAGTGGTTAGTTCTGCTAAAAGATCACGGAAATCTCCATAAAAGGAGAGGTATTTGAATTAGAACTTGAAGGATAATTTGGAGTTTGCCAGACAAAGGGAACTGAAGAATGTCATAAGAAGTCTGGGAAATAGCCATGTATGTGCAGGGGCAGTGAAGGTGGTGTGGGAGTGTAGATGCCCTGCTAAAGTTGGCTGAGACTGACTGAAGGAAAGTCTTGAGTGATTAAAAAGTTGGGCTTTAAAAATAAATCGCAATAGTAAGCCAATTCTGAGCAGGAGAGAAATATAACCCCTCTTTGTTTTAGAAAATAATTGGATGGAAGTAAAAAAGAATAGGCTGAAGAAATAAATAATGGAAGTCAGTTTTGAGGTCATCTCAATATTCTGGGTTAGGGTGAAGACCGGATGATTTAGGGTATTAAGGATGGCCATACAGATGGGATAATCAAAGGTGGGAAAGTAAGAGTGATACAAAGTGGCTGAGGTGTTGGATAGGATTAGAGCGCAAATGATGTGATGTAAACCAGAAGAGGGAATTCAAGAGGAATGAGGCAGATGGTGGATAAATTGATGAGTCAACTTTTTTTTTTTTTTTTGAGGGGGGCATTGAAATTAAAGGACATAACTGGAAAAAGAATCTCAGATATCTTAAAGAAACCAGAAAGTAATTTGAGAACAAAGAACAAGCAAAAAATAAAATATTCAGACTCTCATGAAGTTGTAGGGTTAAATTAGAGATATATTTAAAATTAGCTCTTTGGAGAGGAGTCAAAACAAGAAAATCAACCACAAGACAGAGACCCCCTTTAGAAATAACACCACTTAAAATTCATCTGACAACAGTGCAATGCTTTGGCTTTCTTGATTAAAACTAGAGTAGGGGGGCCCTCCCTGGTGGCGCAGCGGGTTAAAGCACAACACTAAGAAGCTTAAGCCACTTCTGCATGAGTTCGATCCCGCCTGCCCCAGAGGAGATCCACATGGTGCGGCAGACCTCTCCTGACCCTCCCGCTGCTCCCCTCAGCAGTGTACTTCATTGATCTGCCTGTTCTGCTCCCCGCTC
>NW_004567114.1:38046727-38088483 GCF_000260355.1 Condylura cristata | reverse complement strand
AACTGATTTGGAAAAAGTCACAAAGTGATGTAAAAATAAACTATTATAATAAAAAATATGTCATGTTCACCCATTTTTTTGGTAAATGTGCTAGACATAACCCAGCTGCATTGTCTGCATTTGAAATTCAACTCCCTCACTTAAGAGTGTGCCTTTAGTCAAGTGATTTAACCTTTTTATCCTGTCTCTTCATCTATTAAACATAGATAATAATAGCACATGCCTTATAGGTCAGTCGCATTATAAAAATTCATTCAGAAGCAACAATTCCATCAGCTGTCACTGTTTCCTGGCCCTTAATTATTGCTGTTGATTTGCCACCCATTGCTATTTTTAGCAAGCATAGGAATAAATAGGTGAAATAGATTATATCTTTCAAAGAGCTTTCAGTCTTGCAGGTAGAAACAGATAAACAGATAAAGGCAATAAAAGGTGGTAAAATAATGAAGAATATTTAGGCAAGAGTGGGGGCTCACAGAGAAGGGAGTGGCAAATTCTTTTGGTCAATTCTTTTGAGGTGGATGTAATATCAATCCAAAGTAGTTTCTTATTTCCCTGACCCGTGGGTAAATGATACTTCCCTATTAAATGCCTGTTTTGCTTGCTTTATTTGTGCATAGTTATTTCACTGTGGATAATTATGTAAGCACAAACGAAGGCTTTTCATGAAGGGACATTGTAGTCCCTCTTAATTTACACTCTGAAAAAAGGAGCTTACCATAATTGGTAAAGCTAGGTTATATTTTCTCGATTTCTTATGTTCTGTGGCATAGTTAGTATAGAAATCACAGTTCTTTTTTTGCAAAGGGAAAATAGACTTTTCCTCATTTCACAAGGAGGTCTTCATGGGATTGAATTCTGGTTAATGGCACACAAGGTAAGCTGGGGCTTCTGGAAAGACTTTCTAATAACATGTGGCTAAAAACATGCTATTTTCCCCTGGGTGTTGTAGATCTGTAGGTGATGGCTGGCACTGCAGCAGTCATTCTGGGATCAAGGTGCAAAATACTAAGGTAGAAAAGTGGAAATAAAGTGGTTCCCTGACCACTGCCTTCAGTTAATGGATTTCCTGACTTTGGGTCTTGATCTTTCTCCAGTATTCTTGTTGTGTTGGAAAACTGTCTCCAAAATGTTGCAGCTGCTTTCAGATGGGTTCTGCTAACATTCAGTGAATTCCCTGTGGTAGCTTGTCCCTGAGTATCTGGAGCAGAAAGACTGTATATGTTCTCCCTTTTAAGCCAGGTGACAGCCATGTGACCTATTTTGATTAATGGACTGTGACAGCATGATGGTCACATACAGATAAAAGCTTCAAGAACTTCCTTCACACATGGCTTGTCATGCTCCCTCCTCCATGATCAGGGAAGACTGTTAAGATGAAGCCTCTGCCAGCTTGGTTCCTTTGCAAAACTAAAAAAATCGGGCTTTCTTGTCTCTTCCACGATGGGTTTACAGCACAAACAAGAAACAAACATCACATTTCAGTTACTGAAACTGGTTGTTATTGTTGTTATTACCACAGATAAATCTAGTCTGTTTTGGCTGGTGAACATCCTAAAATCTATGGTGACTAGTACCAATGATATGAAGGCAAGAGCTAAAGATACAGAGCTCTAAGTAAACAGTTACTGGAAGAAGAGGCTCCTCTCTGCCCACTTCACACACCTCCTGGCAACAAGGTGAGCCTTGGTAATGGTAAGTAATTCAATCTATATAATGCTTTAAAAATGTCTTCATTTCAATGCATTATTCAGAGTAAATGAATCACAACTTATTAAGTGTCTCTTTAGCTCTGACACCTCATCATGTTGCCCCCCCACACACACACACCTCAGGCTTTTTTTATGCAGTGACCTTGGTCTGCACTCTTCCAACAACCCACCTACCTAGATACTGACATAAGGGCTGTTGGCAATGGCTCAGATATCAGAAAGCTGATGTTTATTGCACAAATATGGAATGAGGATGACATGTTAGGGATGGGATAGGGGAATGATGATGAGAGGTCATACACCACATCACTGGTTCTACACTATGTGCCATTCTAGGTACTCAATATGTCAAAACTCACTTAATCCTTACCTTATGGGGAAGGTACTGTGGTTGTGATGACCATGATGTTGATGGTGATGATGAAGAAACAGAGGGCACAAAGAAGTTAAGTGTGTTGTTCTAAGATATACACCTAAAAGGTGGTGACCCTCAGCTTCAATTCCAGACAATTTTACTCTAGCTATGTTTTACCAAGAGTGGGGGACAGACTGTTCTTAGGGCAGCAATTCTTAGAGAATAAAATAGAACCTGGAGTTTGAGAGATAAGTTGAACTTCGCTTGACTTGAGGGGTTTGGACAAGGGGTTTGGATCAGAGAAAGTTTCAGAGAAGTTTTGGGAATGTAACTGAAAATAGATAACTTAATAATGTGAAATATGCCATGAACTACCAGCAAGTCCTTTAGGTTGTATCTCTAAAACAGATCTCTAAAATTGAACATTCCCACTACGGTCACACCAGCATCTGACTTAGGGCCACCACTGGTCTTTCTTAGATTCCTGTGTTAGTCTAGCTGGCCTCCCTGCTTCCTTGCTTATCCTTGTACCATCTATTTGCTTCTTAGGCAATATACTGTTTAGAGAATGCAATCAGTTCCCATGGGTTGTTCTCATTTAGAATAAACCCCAATTCTTTACTATCTAATCTGGCCCTTCCTAGCACTTGGCTTTCATTGCTCCTCTTCCCCCTCATTCTCCTCAGCCCACCTGGTCACTTTTCTGTTATAGGAACACACCAAACTACCTTCCTGTATTAGCTGATTCTTTGACTACACAATTTGCCCCCTGTACTTTGCACAGCTGGCTCCTTCCATTCTTTTGGTTTTGATTCAAATATCAACTACTCTGGTTTCCTGGTTACCCTGTCTCCTGTCCCTCACCCTCCCTCTGCGAATCTCTATGCCTTTAGCAAATTTCCTTTCCTTCAATGCATTCATCACTGTCTGAAATGGTCTCATTTGTTCATTTGTTTACAGTCTTTCCTATTAGGCTGAATGACTTGTTTGCCTCTTTCATGGCTGTATCCACAGCACTTAAATCAGTTCCCAGAGCACAGAGGTTCCATAAATTAAGAAATAAGTAATTTCCATTTAATTTCCATCAGTAATACATTTCAAACACTTTACTTAAATGTCCCAGTGGAAAAAAGGAGAAGAAATTAATTTTATTTACATTTAATTGAATGTTGATGTATTCTTTGGATCATAGCAATGGAATAGTGATATTTGAACATAATTTTGTGAGGTTAATCTACTCCCAGAAAATTTGAAATTACATATGGCTCAGAATAAATTAGTTTTATTAAATAATTAAAATCCAGAAGCCATGATTGTTAAGCTCCTATATTTAAATATTATGAAAATATAAAAGTTAAATATTGTGAAAAGGTGAAATATACACTGTAATGTTTCTATATAAAAAAGGTTATGATTAGTAAGGGTAAAGCCGATAATGTCAGAATCTAGCTAATCATATTTTCTTTATTGATTTCTTTGCACATATATTTGGTGTGCACTGAAATATTAACATTACACCTGAAGTTTAATTGCCTTTGCCTATTTGTCTTATTCTAGATTTAATTCAGCATTTTCATGTTTAAAAATGCTTCCTTGAGGGCCCTCCCTTGGGGATATAATCATCTCCTAGGTACACATGACTAAATCTGGTCCTATTTGCTAATTTGATAAAGGATTCTTCCTGAGAAGTAAATACTAATGCTAACTGGTTTTGAAATAGGAACCTTGGGGCACCTCTTCTTTCCATTTTTAGACACCTCTGTTGGATGCTTTAACACTTGGAGGGAAATGTTTTTAAAGGAGCTTGTGAAGATTTGGAAAAGATTTTATTTTTAATATCCCAGATTGCATCCTCTGCATTTGTTGGTCTTGTTACATGTGCTCCATCTGTCTTGGAGATACTTGGGAAACTCAGTAGGGAGAAAATGGAAAGGGCAAAATTGTTCCCCTAGTTCTATAAAATGGCTCAAAATGACTTCATGCATCAGATCTAGCTCATGGATTCCTTTACTTCTGACTTCCACTATACTACCCAGCACCTGTCAATAGCCTTCCACAGCAGGGAAAGGAGAAAGTGCTTAGTTATTTCCTGGTGAGAAAAACTGCAAGATCAAATCTGCAAGCTTTTTGCACAACCACTGCTTTGAAAGACTTCTGTGATTTATCATTTTAGGTGAATTTAATAAAACTCACAGATTGGTTCTTTTATTATAACTTCCTTTAAGGAGAATATAATCAATTTAGTTGCTGGCTATGTTGATCTGGGATTTCTGATCTCTTTTTTTAATGCCTCAAGCTAAGAACTGGATGAAAAATCTGAAAACAAAACATTTCTTTGCCTATCCCCAGTTGCACCTGACAGTGAAAGAAGTTGAAATCTTACTCTTCACTGGACATTACATCCAATCTCAAGGCTCCATTATCCCTTTTTAAAAAGCCACCGAAGAATACCTAGTAAACTTTTTGTTTCTCTGAAAATCAGCCATTTAGATTTGCAATTGGAAAACTTCATAGATTGGGTATCTGGGAGATGTAAGTGCTTTTACCTGCCTTACCATGGGGGTAACTTCATATTTAAGTATTATTGAGTGTCTTACAGTCCTACAGTGGACTTCTAGAGACTAAAGATCTTTTTTCATGGGTATTGTACCAAGTAAAATATGAATTCTTTGGTATCACCTCAAAAGGGACTTCAATCTGAAGCTATAAAGTGATACTTCTTTGGTGTCTGTTTATCTGCACCTGAACCTTCAACAACTAAAATTCACAGTCCCAATTTTATGAATATGTTTAATTGAGACCATGCCAGTACCCTGGTTCACTAATGTGGGAAGATAGGTACTTTATGATGATTAGAACTTTCAATTAGAAGTATACCACTGAAAAAGGTGGCGTTTAAATACATGATATAAAAATTGGTTTTGCTGGCCCTCCCTGGTGGCGCAGCGGGTTAAAGCACAGCACAAAGAAGCTAAAGCCACTTCCGCATGAGTTAGATCCCCGCCTGCTCCAGAGGTGACCACATGGCGTGGCAGACCTCTCCTGACCCGCCCGCTGCTCCCCTCAGCAGTGTACTTTGTCAATCTGCCTGTTCTGCTCCCCGCTCTGTCTCTGGTGAATCCTCTCACCCTCCGCATCTCTGGCCTGTACCCCAGTTCTGTACGAATAAATAAATAAATCTTAAAAAAAAATTGGTTTTGCAGTTTACAAATCATGGCTCAAGCAAATAAACTCATACCCATTAATGCCTAACCCTCACACTATCAAATTTTCTTCTGTCCTCTGAGACTCATCTGAGAGCTCTGTTCACTTGCCATCAATATCTCCTATCCTGTTACAAGACCTTGTCATCACCTAGAAATGGTTATGGTTCACCTCTGAAATCTTGAACTCTGAAATTCCACTCTGCCCTCAGTCCTCCACCCTCCACCTCCTGTATACCTTTACCCCACCCATCTTCAGTCTGACCAAGACAGACCTTCAATCTCCCCACCTAACAGCCCCCCAACCTTCTTGGCTTTAAGGACACATTAAGGACACCCTCATCATTAGACATAGGCCCCTCCTCCTTTGACCTGCTGACATAGTCATCCAACATATCCTTACTTTGCATCCACTCATCTGTTTTCTTTGAGTCTTGAATACTACTGGAGAAAATCACATGATCACTCAGCTAGATGCTAGTACAAAATTTAATTTTCTAACTTCAACTGAACACTCAAGACCTCAATTTGTGGGCCAATTCGAGTTGGTTCCCTTATGTAATCTACCTATGTAAATCACAGATACTTAGGTCAGCACCAACTACTCAGAAGAAGATATTAACATGTTAATCTCCCCTTTGGATTTCAAATGAGCCAAATTTTCTCCATCCTGGGTATGTCTTTCATTTTATTTTCATTTTATCTTGAAGATTTGAGAGTAGACCAGTTCTTAGAATAAAGAATTAGAGACACATTGGAGAATTTGAGATAATCAAAAAATATTACTGTGAGCTATTGTGTGTCTGGGGCAGATACATAGAAATGAACAAAATAATGAGCTCTGTCCTCTGAGAATCTATGTTTTAGAAGCAAGGGTTAGAAAGCAGGCAAATCAGTAAAATGTCTACTATGTCAGAAAATAACAGGTGGAACTGCAGAATCCTGGAGAGTTTGGGGTGTGTAGGGGGTGCAAGCTGTGCTGTGCAGACTAATCCATGCACTAGATACAAGTATGAGCATGCATTCAAGTTGCAGTCCGGCACTTATCAAAGTGGGACCCCAGGCCACCTCTCTGTGACTCAGTTTCCTTATCTGAAAAATGAAGGTTTCCACAGGACCAACTAAAATTCTTGTAAGGATTAAAATACTTAATATAGGGGCCTCCCTGATGGCACAGGGGGTTAAGATGCAGCACAGTGAAGCTATCTGAAGCCACTGCAGCATGAGTTCAATCCCTGGTCAAGGAGTGACCCACAGGGCACAAAGGACCTCTCCTGTCTTGCCCACTGCGCCCCTCAGCAGTGTATTTTAGTAGATCTGCCTGTTCTGCTCCCCATCCTGTCTCTCATGAGTCCTCTTACCCCCTACATCTCTGGCTTACACCCCAGTTCTTGTATGCATAAATAAATAAACCTTTTAAAAATAAATAAAACTTAACAGACACATAGGGTTCTATGGTAGTAAGCACTACATAATTTTCAACTCTTTTACATCAAGTAGTTTTTTCATACTGTCCCTTGCATGCATGAGTGTGCATATACACAGACACATTCTCTAGAGGCAAAGAGACTCGCTGTGAAGAGAAAACCCTCATTTGGAGGAGACCTTCATTCCAGGCCCTGCGAGAGGCCCTAGCAATGTTCCATGTGGTACTTTTGTCAAGACTGCAAAAATTAAGATATTTTAATCACAGTTGGTTGAGATGCCATCTGCTTCCATATGCTTCCCCGTGCCAGGTAGCATCACGGGCACTGGGGGATCACACTAGAGGAACTGATCTGGACACATATTGAGTCTGGGCTTAGTGTGGAATAGCTGGTGGTGGTTTGTTCATTTCCATCTCTGGTTCCATCTTGCTGGTCATCGTGGGTGACTCCCAGGACACTGACTCCTAGAGGCCAGGCAGGGTACTGGATGGGAGTGTGTCCCTTAGAGCTTGGTAGCAGAAACATGGGGATCAAGGGAGAAAGGGCTTGAATGTACAGGACCAGACAATTAATTAGCAGGAAGTTCTTATAATTCTCTATGTATACAATGGTCAGTAGAAGATTTGGTTCCCAGGTCATAGTCAAAAGAGCAGCCAGTCACTGTCAGA
Organism: Condylura cristata; assembly: GCF_000260355.1. NCBI lineage: Eukaryota > Metazoa > Chordata > Mammalia > Eulipotyphla > Talpidae > Condylura > Condylura cristata. The sequence goes on along the minus strand of NW_004567114.1, from coordinate 38,081,118 downwards.
GACAGACTAGATAATGCAGTATGTACACATACATTTTTATGGACTGAAAGTTTGTGTTCTCTCTCCACAAGTTCCTGTGTTGAAGCCCCAGCACAATGGCATTTGGAGATGAAGCCTTACAGCACAGACATGCTATAAATGTCATTCTTGATTCTGGCCACCCACCTCCTTTTCAGAGGCTTCATGACTTTCCTGCTCCCTCCCCTCCTACTAAATGTTTTGAAAAACTAGTCTTTGTATATGACTTCTCCTCTGTCCCTCAATTTACTGGGAACTGGTTTTTTGCACTTTGGGGGAATGTCCCTGAGGATCACCACTGCCTGTCTCTAGTTTTTAAAAAGATTTATTTATTTGTGCATACAGAACTGGGGTATAGGCCAGAGGTGGGGGGGCAGTGAGACGATTCACCAGAGACAGAGTGGGGAGCAGAACAGGCAGATTGACTGAAATATACTGCTGACGGGAGGAGCGGGGGAGACAGGAGAGGCCTGTTGTGCCCTGTGGGTCACTCCCTGGCCAGCCAGGATCAAACTGTTGCAGTAGCTGCTGATAGCTTCACAACACTGTCTTTAACCCCTGCACCACCAGGGAGGCCCTGCACATCTTGCTTTTGCTCAGTCCTCATCTGACCTGACCTCTCTGAGGGGTAGGGTAATTTAGGTGTAATTCTCCCCTGCACTCTTCCCCTCCTGGCTCCCCAAGGCCTCTTCTCCTTCTGTCTTCTCACCATTGACACTTGCTAACACCTCTCCATCCCAGGAGACATCCCCAGGCTCCTGCCCAGACCTCTTGCCTTCCTGTCTCACATGTGCTTCCAGGATGTTTCTAGATTCTGCAACACTTCTATGCCATTGACTGAACAGAGATTTCTACCCTGTGGTTGCTTTGCAACTGTGTATTTCTAACTTTCCACTGGACAGCTCCACCTGCTTGTCCTGTGGCTCCTCACCCTCAGCACCTGCACAGGTGAGGACCCTCCCTTCTGTCCTCTCCAAGCCTCTCCTCCCTCTGTGCTCTCTATGGTACAAAGTGTCACCAGCAACCACCTAGTCAATCAACCAGGTATTCTTGGAGTCTCATTTTCCTCTCCCCACTTCAATCATTGAAAAGCACTATTTTATTTTACCTTTAAATCAGGTGTTCTTAACTTTGATTTATGTCATAAGTGCTCTTGACAGCATGGTGAAGACTCTGGATTGATTTTTAGAATAATATCTTGTAGTGCACTGCATAAAATACAAAGGATTAAGGCCCTCCCTGGTGGCGCAAGGGGTTAAAGACAGCACTATAAACTATCTGCAGCAGGTGTTTGATCTCCGACCAGGAAGGTGACCCACATGGCTCAGCAGATCTCTCCTATCTTGCCCACTGCTCCCCTCAGCAGTGTATTTCAGTACACCTGCCTGTTCTACTCCCCGCTTTTTCTGGTGGATCCTCTTACAACACCTCCCCCCCCCCCGTTCTTGTTTGCATAAATAAACAAATCTTAAAAAAGAAAATAAAATACAAAGAATTACAAAGGAAATTATTTGGTTGGAAATACAGTTTCTAAAACTATAAAAGTTTTGATTTTATAACTACTAATGCACTGATTCAGTCTCAAATATTCAGATCCAGTGTCAGGTCTTATTGCCATCATGTTAACATCAGAGTTATCTACAACTGAAATGTGATGTGAAAACTTTGACTACCCTTGGTGATGAAGTCACAGGTATGGCTAATGTTACCATAGTGGTTTCCTTTTATCTATATTAGAAAATATGATAACTTCTATGAGTGAAAAAGTCTGTAATATATTCCCATACACACTTATAGACTCCTGGGGCTCCAGTCAAGCTAAGAACTCTTCTTCAGGTGAGAAAATAATAATAATAATGATGAACAGCTATATACCAGAGACATTTTATGGGGGTGAAGTGGGGAATGGGAACAAGAACAGTGGGGGGAGGGAGACGCACTGGACTAGGATGATGGCACATGGGTGAGTGGTGATGGGAAACCCACGGGGAATACACTGAGATGGAAAAAATGCACAAAATGATGTAAACTATTATATTATATATAATAAATAAATAAACTATTATATTATATATATTATATTATATTATACTATTATAATATATATATATATATATATATATAAAAGAACTCCTGCTTTAGAATGATCTCTGGCACGCGCCTACCCTTTCCCATTCCTCCTGCCACTGGTCTAATTGAGGGCCCATGTCGCAGGCACCCCAGTTGGCTCGTCTCCTCACCTGCACCTGCTCTCACTGCAGTGCTCCCAGCAGACCTAGGAGGAGCTGCTCTCCATGCAGTCAGATGGGCTGGATGCTGAGCTTCAGATGCTTCCCACACACCTCTGTGGACTTGTTTTCACAGCCACCCTGACCCCTCGTGTCTTCAATAGATGCCTCCGACGGCCTCCTCACAGCTGTCCCAGCCTCACCTCAACAGCCCTTCTCAGAGGCACATGTCTATTGAAAACTCTGGCCTGGTCACCAAGCTCCTCAGGGTTTTTAGGATAAAATTCTGGCTCCTTAACACCCTGTGGCTCCTCCTACCTTCCTAAGCCAGTTCCTGCAGCTGTGTTCCAGCTACTCCTTAAGTCTTGAGTCACACAAACTGCAGGGTAAGTGGGGGATTGGAAAGTAGAGGTACAACCCCCTCAGTTGTACCTCGCTAACTGTCTGGCCCTGGAAAATCACTCACCCCTCTGTGCCTCAAGGACCTGGACTTTCCAATGAGAGAATACTGGGCCAATAGGATTGTAAGAACTAAATGATATGACATGTGAAATGTTAGGAACAGGGCCATGATGTAGAGAAAAACTTAGTTGTTCTTATTTCATATCTTCTTCATGGGGAATAGCTTTTCTCCTATTCTCTGCTAGGCCAACTGGTCCTTTAAGACTTGGCTAAGGCATCTCTCTTCCTGAAGGCCTTCCTGCCTTAGGCTACACTCTGAGCCATGGACCCCTACACCTATTAATGGAAAAAGCATCCTTGAGCCGTGACCCCCACAACATATGGGGTCTCTAGGAGGATCATGATTGACTCCCATTATAACTTAGAAACTGCACAGAACAGTGTTTGGCAAGTGCTGGGAGGGTGAATGATGTATTAAAAGGAGAAAACAAAATCAAAGGACAAAGTATTACAATAAAGAGGTACCAGTTTCCTTCTAAAGTAGCTTTTCAAAGTATTGTATAATACCTGAATTTATCTTACTTGTTTTTTAAGTGGACCTGCCTGCACTGAGTCCTTTCCTGGCCAGTTCTTGGGCCTGATAGAATCATTCTTCTGAAAAAGACAGGGATAAAGGAGAGAGAGGAAGCTGAGGAGGAGAGGCAGGCTGCTGGGAGGGTGAGGAAGCCCTCCCTCCTGCTCCTCAGGAAGCAGGTACCTAAGGACACAAAAACCTTTTAATACTCTTTGAACAAGGCAACTAGGAGCAAACATTTAAATGCCTTTTAAAGGGCAGTGCACAGTAGAGAAAAACTGCTGTGTGGGGTGCTGGGTGAGGGTATCTGGAAGACAGCTCTGGCCCTGAACCACTGGTCCTCACTCCTCTTTCTTAATGTAGCAAAAAAGAATACATGATACAGAGAGTGGAAAGTAAAAAGGTAAAACTGTCTCATCCTCTGTCCTTTCCTCAGGGGTCCCCTCTGTTTCAATGGGGGTCCCCCGTATGTCCCTATGGACATGTCCTACATGTCCAGTAGGAATCCAACTGTGCTCAGACACAGATACAAAACCATGCCTAGATTTTCCCAGAGAGACAGACTGGATAGAAACACTACAATAAACACATGTTTAAAATAACACAAGACAGTGTTTCAAAATATAACAGTAGAGGGCCCTCCCTGGTGGTTCAACAGTTTGAAGCTCCCGGCAGTGAAGCTACTGAAAGTCAGCTTCACTGCGGTATGAGTTCGATTCCTGGCTGAGGAGGTGACCCACTTGGCAAGGCAGACAGCTTTTGGCAGGCTGCTGCTCCCCTCAGCAATGTATTTCAGTCCATCAGCCTATTCTGCTTCCCACTCTGTCTCTGGTGAATCCTCTCACCCGCTGCACCTGTGGCCTGCACCCCGTTCTTGTATGTACACATATATAAACCTTTAAAAAATATATAACAGTACAAGGAACCCTTTCTTTTTTTAGCACCTGGAGAGTAGGAGAGGAATGGATACATGGGCCTTGAAGTTGACGCCTCACTCTGCTCTTTCAGGTGGTTCCCAATCTGGAGTCAGAGAGCCGGTGACCCAGGGCCCAGCATTTCAACATGAGCAAGAAAAGGAGGCTGCCTATCCCGGGGCTTGTAATTGTTTGGTTTCAAAATGCCCTTATTGGGGGTTGCAGTGGTAAGCGGCTGGCAAGCTGCCAGAGGGTTGGGCCCTAAGGACTTAGGATGGAGGGCGGGCGGCCGAGGGGGCGTCCCGCCCTGGGGCAGCCTTCCCGCGGGTCATTAAAACGCAAGGGGGCAGCCCTGGGTGAATCTAAAAATAAAACCTGGCCTGACAGCCTAACAAAGGCCTCTGTGGGGCGCTGTAAGAGGGACTGCCCCGGATGCTCCAGGAAGGTGGTTCTGGGGCCACAGGGGAGCGGTGGAGACCCTCCCTCTGTCCGTTCTCTCCCTCATTCCGGGGTGTCATTCCGTAACACCCACTTCGGGTGATCCTCAGCCTGCTCCTGAATCGCCACGCCGAACCCTACCCCCATTTCACGGCCGCCTCATTTTAGGGTTTAAAGGAAGGCTGCGGTACCTTTGTTCACAAATTTGCCTGCAGGGAAAGGAAGCCCGGCACCGAACTCCAAGTTCTTGAGTTTTCAGATAGGCACTGATGAAACGAATCCGTTTGGGGGAGGAAGAGGAAGTGCCGCAGTGTCCCGCGTTTAAAAAGGAGCCCTTGGAAACAGCTCGCTGAACAATGCAGTGCGCGCCAGTCCATAGGGGATCTCCCCCGACCCCCCACCTGGCAACTGCGCTCCGGGTAACCTCGGCGCCACGCTGATTCTGCTTTCTGTGCCCAGGGTTGAAATATCTTGCTGCGCCCCCTGGGCTTCAACTCGGACTGATCGGCGAGAAGTGTCTTAGCTTATGATCAAACTCCGAAGTAATGAAAACAAATTGTCAAGAGAAAAAGCAAAATCTTTAATATTATGTAATAACGGGGAACAGGAAACATAGGCTGGGAGGTAAAAACCTTTGAATATTAAATTTCAAAGGTTTTAAAAAGTGTTTATGTTTGGTGTAAATGACTTTAAACAGCTAGCCTGAAGGTCCAGATTCAAACTTTCTGGCCCAGAGAGGTTAGCATTGTTTATGCTCCTCGTTGGCTTATTGCTGCCCCCATGCGTCTGATCTTAAAAATCACAGCACCAGACCTGCCTGCTTTGCAAAGAATTGGTGGAAACCACCCATTAGTGGGGGAGCTCCCGTGTACAGAATTAACGCACTATTTCAGCTTGTTAATGAGCACGGTATACTACCTGCGATTTTTTCCAGTAAGTCTTTAATTTTAGAAGACATCATTATATGGTCCGTTTCTCTCTTTGTTGCTGTTCATTGTGCTTTGCCTAAGGGATGGATTTAATCCTTAGAGGGACAGGTAAAAATTACATTTGCAAGGTAAGCCCTACTAATGGTACTCTCTTTCAGTAAAACCACATGACTTACTCAATGAGGTGCATATATTTTATTTTATATTTTAGAGTAAAAAGCCTATATTCAGGGTGACTGAAAGTTTACACAAAGAATCTCTGATGTGAGCTAATTTCTGATATGTGGTTCAAATAAATTCCTACATCAAAGTATCACTTCTTTTGTTCACCTTTTAACTTTGTCTTTGGTAGCAGATTGGTTCTCCATTTTAGTGTGGGTCTAGGCTGTCTCTGTGGATTTGTATTAAGCAACCGTTCTTCCTGTTTCTTACACACCATATAGTTAGCAATCTGAGTTGCTTTATAGAAACCGGGGATGATACAGAATATCATGCCCCAGATGAAATTTGACTTCCATCCTGAATAAATAAAGGGACATAACCCTTATGCAGAAGGTTATAGTTATCTCTTCTTCAGCATTCCCACATGGGGGGAAATAGCCCTTCCTCCTCCTACTCATTCCAAGATCTTTCTTTACTGCAGTGACAGCCTGGTGTCACTCCCCAAAATCACCTGCAAGAGCCACCTTCTGTGATTCTTAAGGACTTATCCTTCAATCTTAGTGATCTCTTACTCTTCCGTCCAAAATGGCCCTGAAGGAGAAGCTTTACTGCTCCAAAGCAAATAAACAAATCTGGTTAAGTTTAATGCCCACACAGGACCCCAAGGGGCAGATTCTCTTAAACACAGTCCCATGGCTGTTTCCAAAGGACAGCTGTGAAGGGGATGGTCTGGAAGGCCAACCAGAACTACTGAAAGGAGAGCATTGGTGGAGTGCTTGTCATGTTTCATAATTCCTTTAGTTACCTGCCGGAGGCTCCTGCGAACTAGGTCATGACCAGCTTTATCATCCTGCAAAGTAAGGCAGATATTATGGGACATAAGCTGAATTTCTGGGTCATTTAAAATTGCTCTTGACAAAGTTTTTCCTGTATTTCTAGTGATAATTTAGGTTTGTCACCTCTGTGGACATTTAGCTCTAAGAGAGAAGATGACTTTCAAAATCTGTAAATGTATCTGAGAACGTGGGCAGCAGGAACTCCAAAATTTCTACCTAGAAGGAGGTTTGGGATGACTGTCTGGTTGACTGTAAGGGTTGGAGGGTGTTTTGAGGGTGTATTTGCATTTAAGCTCACTGAATCTTCAATTGTGTGTTTGAGGTGGATCTGGGGTCTGTGGGCAGAGCTGCCAGTAGAACTACCATTGAAGAGAAGCAGTTGGTCATCCCATCAATTATTCAAATAATGGGCTGTAAATACATGAACTGGGTGTGAAGAGTATAATCCATCCAGGTTGATGACTCTTCAAGAACCAAGGGACCTGGATGGTTTAACAGTTTTAGGTGTCTCAGAGTGGGAGAAGGGCAGTCACACTCAGTCTGCAGGCTTGACAGCTCAGCTTGGAGGGGTCCCTTTCTCTATGTGGCCTCAAGAGGGAAGAGTAGCTTCTATTCTAAGATAGCCAGCAGCAGAAGGTAGCTGCTGCAGAAGGAGCATTTACATTTGTATTCTAGGCAGCAGCAACATAAAAGGTTGTCTCTTTAGGAACATTTTTGGGAAATCAGGTATGTCACTTTATTTCTGTTATGTGGGCACGACTACTGTGGGGGAGACTTGGTGAAGTGGACTCATCACGGTGGGTGTATACCACTCAAAATACCACAGTCCTAGGGCTGTAAAAGAAGCGGGGGAAGGTTGGGGATTATTTTCAACACTCTTTTAGATAATGTTGGTGCTGCCAGTTGATGGAGCAAGGAACACGACTCTGCTGACCTGGACTCCTGGTCCCTTTCTCAGTCCCATCTCCTGTCATCCCCCCAACCCCCCGCCAGTTGGCCAGCTACTAACTTGATATTCATTCTGGGTGGAATTCTGTTCTCCAAATCTTGCAGTTAAGGTTTCAGATAAAATAGGTTCTCTGTGATTTAGTTTTAATAGCATTTACCTGAATTTGTATTAGTTGTATAGTTTGTATTGTTGATTTTTGTCACATGCACACAGCCCCCCACCCCCACCCATCCCCACCTAGAATATCAATATCATAAGAGCAAGCAAGTCACTGGCCTTGGTGAACATGGAATCCTCAGAATTTAACGTAGTACTTAATGAATATATTTAATAGATATTTGTGGAATCAATTAGTCTCCCTAACTACAATATTAATTCTTGAGCTCATGGGACATATATTTCCACTTTTCACAGAGAAGGAAAACCTGTTGAAAATAACATGGTGAAAGGTACACAGGGTGTAATGGCCATACTGAATTGGGAGTCTGGGAAGAGGAGAACAGCCTGGTAGACTGATGCAGTTCTCCACAGCTGAACTCTCGGCCCTTTTTCTTGCCCTGAGTTCTTTTTTCCCTTCATCATGCAGTCCAGAATTTTGTAGATGTGAATCAGAAAATGCCAGCGACCTATAGAGAATGTATGTGATGGGGGATTGGAATTTTGTGGCACTGGGAAGGTTGCTGTACATGTTTAAATTTTTAATTACTCATTCCTGGAGCTCCAACTTTGTGCTAGATATTCTGCTAGGTGTCAGGGTCACAAGTGACCTGCAGGGTTTGCCATTTTGTTCCAAATGGGACAAATGACACCAAACACAAATATCCTGATTCATGTAGTGCAAAGTTAGAGGATCACACCTTAGATGTGCTGGCCCTTTTGCTGAAAAATTCTTTAGCAAGTCACCTGGCAATATTACACCACACTCGCCTCTGGATTAATGAGTCAGTGTTTGCTAAGTACTTTGTGACTCCTGCATTGGAGAGTTCCCTTGGGAGATTCTCTCCTCTGATGCTCAGCAGGAAGGCAAGGGAACAGCACCCCATGGCCCCCTCACACATTCCTTTGTCTTTCACACTGCAAGGGAGAGAGGGAGTCTGATGCTAAATTCAAAATTTATTTCCTTTGGGTTGAGGGCAATACACTTGTGTGTGTATTAGAATTTATTAGGAATTAGACTTTGATGTTAGTCTATTGGGCATGTGGCTGATGACTGTCTTTTGGAATGGAGACAAGTGCAGATACCTTGCAACCTGACAAAGACAGCATCAAATAAATTCATTAATAAATAATATCAATACTGTGCATGGGTAGCATGGAATTTTTTTGACTTCAAAGAAGAACTTTCATATCTATGATCTCATTTCACACTACATATTATTATTTTAAAACTGCTCTCTAGAGGCAGGTCATTGTACGTGTGTGCAAAGTCAGATGGTGAGGATAATGAAGGCCCGCCTCAGGCTACCCACATCAGTCGGGGTGTGTCTGCCTTTCCATGTCCCCTGGGGTCTTTCTCTGCTTGTTTAAAAACTAAAGGGAAAGATGAAAAAGAAAACACACTATTTCAAACTGTGCTGGGAGTACACGTACACTGGAGTGTGAACTGGGGAACTAAGGAAATGAGGCAACTTTCAGGACCATCTTTGGAGAGTGTAGAAACAATGAGAAATAGAATACTTCAAACTAGTGGCAGGCATCCAGACAGCCCAGCACTGGAAACCTTTAGTCTTCTGGGACTGAAAAGCCAATTCCTGTTTACTTTTTTGCTTTATCTCCAGCTCTGACTTCTTTGTTGTCTTCAAGATTTTCCCCAAGCATGTGTCTTCATTTTCAGCAAACTACTTTTCCATATTCTCATTTAATGTTTTAGCTTTTCCTGTTTGACTGCTTCCAGAGTAAATGCCTTATGTTGTTGTTTACCCTAAGGTTGGACTGTGGCTGATGGAAGTGCCCTTACTGGGAGATTGTTAGAGAATTTTTTAAAAAAACACCAAAAAACAAAAAGTCAAATAGCTGTTAAAAAAAGAGTAATTCTTGGGCCTCCCTGGTGGAGCAAGGAGTTAAATCTCAGCACTTCATGTGAAGCTATCTGTAGCCACTGTGGATCCCCACAAGCACAGCAGACCTTTCCTGTTTTGCCTGCTGCCCCCTTGGCACAGTATTTCAGTCAATCCTCCCATTCTGCTCCCCACACTGCACCCTGACTCTGGTGAATCCTCTCACTGCCCACCCTCCCAACTCTGGCCTGTATCTCAGCTTTTGTTTACATAAATAAAAAATCTTAAAAAAAATCCTTGATGAAAGGCTCTCCTAACTTCCCTATCTATATTGTCCTAAAATCAACCTCTGTGTTTCTACATCACAAAAATTCAGGCTTGTAACACCTTCCTTCAAGTGGACACTGCAAAGATTGTTGCGGAATCTCCTACTTGGAATCTGATGAGACTGCCGGACTCTGTAGGTGGTGGTGAAATCTTCCACCCTGATTACTCACGAAGCAGAAATAACTAACTCGTGATGAACCATTCTAACTCTTCTATTTCAAGGGGAAAATGGAAAACTAGTTTAACAGTGAGCATTTACAGCCACCAGCTGTCCTACCACCTCGCCATCAGAGCCCACCCCCTTGGGAATCTTGACACAGGTTTAGTTTTTTTTTTTTTTTTTTTTTACTAGCTATCTCTTTGAGAACTAGTCTTACCCTGGTTGCGATTGCCTACGTGCTTTGCATGCATTAGGCACTCAATAAATGCTACATATACTCAGCTTATCATCCATTATTCAGTCTTTCTGGGTCTCAGTTTTCTCTCTGTGAAATAAAGGTATTGGCAAATGATTGCTTAGATAGCTTCCAGTTTTAACACGCTGTGAATCTCTTTAGATAGGTATTTAAATGATCTCCCATCTGCAATGCTGTTTCTTAGCAACAGAACAGTGTTTCCTTGGAATCCTTGCATGACCTCTTCAACCCATAAAGCCAGTTCTCACTGAGTCTGCAGCATTTTATTAAATGCATTCATATTTATATATTACCTTGTGATACATCTCAGGTTGCAATTTGGCTTTCATATGCATAGGTCCTGTGCTTACAATTACTCCCCAAACAAAATAATATATAACATGTGCCCAGTAAATACTTGCTGAGTAAGTAAATATCACATCAAAAATAATCATAATTTTGGGCTCTCCCTGGTGGCACAGTGGGTTAAAGCACAGCACTAAGAAGTTAAAGCCACTTCTTCATGAGTTTGATCCCCGCCTGTCCTGGAGGTGACCTACATGGCTCAGCAGACATCTCCTGACCCTCCCGCTGCTCCCCTCAGCAGTGTACTTTGTCAGTTGGCCTGATCTGCTCCCCACTCTGTCTATGGTGAATCCTCTCACCGCCCCTGCACCTCTGGCCTGTACCCCAGTTTTGTATGCTTAAATAAATAAATCTTTTAAAAAATGATCATAATTCCCTCTATCTAGAGGGAATTTTGGACTTAAGAGAAGCAAAAGAATCAAGGGTGAATTTCAACTTCGTGGCTTAGGAGACTTGGTGCTGATGATGCTGTTTATCAAGATAGGGGGTCCTATGAGTGGAACAGATTTGGAGGAAGGAAAAGAGGAAATGAATTTGGTGAAAAGCTGCATTCTGCATTCTACACTGCTTTCTTGGAGATTGTTAAAGAACCTTAGCCAAGTTACAATTCTGAGACATGAGATTTTGGCCAACGGAAGCTACTTTACTGTATATAGTGCAAAACTTCCAAAATGCATGTAGTTTTAGAAACACTGGTATTATACAAGAGAAGGAGAACTGGAAAAGAAGCTTGCAGAATAACTGGCTTTTAAGGAATGGCCAGAGAAATTTGGAAGGGAGCATTGAGAGAGGCAGGAGGAAGTTTCAACCCCCAGGCCTTAATACTGGCTTGGTGATACCACAGATGTAGAAAAAAATCAAGTGCCACTTTGCCCTGGAAAAAGGGAGGCCCTAGGGACATTTCTTGGATATTGCAAAGCACCTTGGATGGAAAAACACACTCAAGTTCCAATTTTCTACTCCCTTTTCATATAAATCACTCTTCTTGCTAAAAGGAAACCCATGCTATCACTCTCAACTTCAAACACCCAATAATAACTCAGCACTCATTCTCGTAACAATAATGAATCAGATCTTAAACTAGATCAATTGTAGGCAAAAACAATGCAAAATCTTAACAATATAAAATAATGTTCTCGGTCAGTTAGTTATTTTACTACTTATCATCTGGAACTCTCCTCAAACTTTCTTTAATATTTCATCTTAATCTCAACAGCATAATTAAAAAAAAAAGTTTCCCAAATGTTCAACAGAAAGGAAAATATGTCGACAAAGAAACTTGAATAGCAGCATTAAGTACTCATAATACTTAAAATTGAGAAATAGAAATAATCCAAATGCCCATCCACTGATGAATGGACTAACAAAATGGTATATCCATACAATGGAATATGATTCAACTGTGAAAAGGAATGAACTATTAATTTATACTACTCATGGATCTTTGAAAATATTATGCTAAGTGAGAGAAGCAGACACAAGAGGCTGCATATTGATTGATTGCAGTTATGTCAAATATCCAGAATAAGCCACCCATCTAGCCAGAAACTAGATTAGTGGTTGCTAGGGGCTGGAAGGAGGAAATACAGAGAAGTTGCTAGGATTTCATTTTGGGTGATAAAAATGTTCTACAATCAAATAGGGATAATAAAGTTATAACTGAGAATATACCAAAACTACTTTAAAAGAGTGATTTTTTTTGTGTGAATTGTTTCAATAAAGCTGTTATTTAAGAAAAAAGAAAAATGCAAGGAAGGTAAATACTTTTTTTCAAGACAAAGTGTTCACAAGTAATGAAGAATCCGTGTTTAGTGTTTATTAGTTCTTTGTTCCTCTAATGCTTTTTTGCCAGCATCTTACCTTCAAAGCTGTGTGCACTGGAGAAATAGCCAATCTAAAAACTCATTCTTTTTTTTTTCTAGAGTAATTTCAGTAATTTCAGCAAAATTAATTTATCTTTAATTGAGTTTCCCTTTTCTACTCGAAGTGCAAAACACAATTTAACTATTGGTTTCTGATGTGTTCATCCTCACAGCTTTGTTTTGATGTATGTATAATATCATGTAAGACATACTCATCTATATAGCTGATTTATACATTTCTTAGATCACCTTTCTAAAAGTCAGATTTAAGGTATAATTATATTCAGTGAAATCCACCCTTGAAAGATTTTCAATTTTATGAATTTTGCTGAATGTTTAGTCATGTAACTATCACTACACTTGAGAATTAGGCTATTTCATCCTCCCAAAATGTCCTCTTATATCCCTCATGCCTCTCTCCCCATATCTAGACCCTCCACTCCACCTGATTCTTGCCCCTGGGGGACTCTATACTCTTGTGTTTTATCCTGAGATAAAGCCCGCTTTGCATCTCCATAGTGTCCTGTCTGGTGGCACCTACAAGATGCTCAGTAAATGTGCTGAATAAATGAAAAAATTGCTTGGTTTTTAGATCTTGCTGAATCATATAGAAGACTCTCCTCTCTGATCTCCAGAATAGGATATTTGAAAAGGGGCAATGAGGAAAGCTTTCTCAGGGAGTTTCAATCTGCAGTATCTTGCAAAAAGGATTACAATGATTCCTAACTATGGTGATTTTGCTGAGAATAGTAAGCTCCTAGAGTTGGGGTTTGCTCAACCACCTGAAGAAACAGATGGATGTGGACTCAGGGACCAGAGGCACCTACTGCTCCCCTTGCCCACCTCCCTCCAGTTTGATCCCAACACCTCCACATGACAAGGCCCAGGATCTCACCCAGAGCATTCTGTAGTTTGTGAACAACGTCAGGGGTGGAATCTGACATCTGCGTGGGTTGGACTTCCTTTTCTTATCACACAAGGTGTGGTTCCATGAAAACTCACCTGCAGCTGGTATCAGTCAGGCTTCAGTTTCCTCAGTCCTTCTTGATCTGACTCTTCTCTTGATGTGAACCAGGAAATCACATTTCTCCCCCGCCAGACCAGTTATATGAAATATCTTTCTTGAAAGGTGTGGGTACAGTCCTCCAGGCTGGCATGGCCAGCCCCAAGCAGACCGCTTCTTGGGTGCTTTATGGGGGTTAGCCTTCCTTTCTTCTGCTCTCCCCCAAATGCCAAAGTTCAAACCAGCTCAGGGTCAGACTCTAAATGCCACATTACCTGCCTGGAGGGATTGCACCTTGCCTCTGAATTGAATTGCCTCACTTACCCTGGAGATTCCTTGGCAGCAGACTTTAAAACAGTGTTTATTTATTTATACATATGTTACATCATTGTTCATTTTTGGAAGCTTGATTTCTCCTCTCAGGTTTATGGGGACTACATCCAAGGGGAGCAGTTTTGATGAGGACAGCTAGTACAAGGAGAGAATGCAGGTGTAAACCTGTATCACACCTTTCAAGGTGTGAAGTCCTCTTGGAGGGGTGGGGTTCTGTTACATGTTGCCCCTCCTCCCTAAGCGGACACCACCCAAAAGATGTTAATTTTGGACATGGTTATAATCCCCTAGATAAGTCATTATTCAAGTGAAGGAAGCCAAAGAAATTCTTTCTATGGTCAGGATGGTGTGTGTGTGTGTGTGTGTGTGTGTGTAAGAGGGGGGAGAGGGAGGAGACAAGGTAGGAGTTGGGAGGAGAGGGGAAAAGGGACGAGGGGTAAGAAGAGGAGGAGGAGGGCTGGGTAGGGCTAAACTTCAGAAAAAGAAAAATAAGAGGAAGAAAAAAAGTAGAGGAAAGTTTATATGCAACTTGAGGAAATTCTTAAATTGACTGTCAAATTTCTGTCTTAGTACTACCATGACAGGAAATATATTTTATGTTATCTCCACAGGATGCACACACACACACACACTAATAATGAAAACCATGAAAAATAAAGAAGTCAGTAAAATTGTGTATCGCTATCTATAAGCGTAGGAAACTTGCTTCCTTAACACTCCGACACGTCTATATGAGGGCCGCTGGCACCTGTCGTCCAGGGCCTCAGTCCACCCGGAGGCGACATGGGCTCCCTGCGCAGGGGCGCCAGGTGACGCGTGCACCTGCCGGCAGGGCCCAGAGGTAGCCGCCCCGCGCGGGGGAGGAGGGCGGGCGGGGCTCGGCGGGGCGGGAGGGGCGTAAAGTCCCGGCCCGCAGGTCTCTGGGCTGCTGCTTCGGGACAGGACGCAGGATGGAGGCGGACACGGAGGACTGCGTGGCGGACTGGTGGGACATGGTGTGGAGGAACCTGCGGTGAGTGCTTCGCCCCGGGTGACGACCTGTTGCGGGGTGGGGGGCTGTAGGAGATGGGGCCCGGGAGGGCAGGGCCGGGCATGTGTGATCAGACCCGCTCTGTAGCACGGGCTCTTCCCACAGCTTTATCCTTGGTCAGTGAGACTTTAAGTCCCCTAGAAAGATGGTTCAGGTTCCACAGTAATCTGCCCTGACCATTTTGCTAGCATGTAGGACACGTTCAAAAAATACCAATAATGGTGGCAATAACAATTTCTGTTGCAATCTTGGATGACATCTTAGGTCAGGACCTATCTGTGTGGATGGACAAGAATCTGAGAGCCAGTTACCTGAATCTGAACTCTGGCATGCCTATAAAGAACTCACCTCCTGTGTCAAAGATACATATAGGACATTGTAAACATAGCTATCATTTCCTGTACCAGCTTCACTTCTGTTGCATTTTATTTTTGCATTTTATATTTAATCGAAGTGACATTCCATTATAATACATGTAAATTTCTGTTGTGCATCTTTGAAAATAAACATGCGTCTATTACATTAAGTTCCTGCTAAAAGTTCTGTCACCATTGTCCCCTTTTTCCTGACTTCCCCTCCCGCCATTCCCTCTAATAACCACTTATTTTCTTATAGTTCAAAAGTTTTAGTTTTTGTTTGTTCATCTTTGAGTTTGCTATACTACACATGAATGAAATGATCCTGTGTGTGTCTTACTTCCCTAAACATAATCCCCTCGAGGTGGTCCATCTGTGTTGTTGCAAATGCCTAGAGTTCACGTTTTCTTCTTTTTTAATATGTAGCTGAAGACTAGTCCATTGTGTGTAGATGCCACATCTTTATCCACAGATATTTAGATTGTTCGCAGTTCTTGTGCCAAATTCTTATATTGTTTAAATCTGAGAGGTCTGTGTAAGTGGGTTTTGCATTTCCTTCTCCCATTAATCCTTAGCTGAAACAGTAATAGTAAACTGTCTGAATAGGCCAGCAAAGCATTGCAATCAGTCTTTGTTGCATTGAGGACAGGTATCGGTTGGAAATCTTGAATGCAGGAAACTCAGTTACCTTGTTTTGTTTTGTTGGTGTGGGAAGGTATTGACATTTTTAAACCTGTTTCTTTTTATCTTTTTGTTTTCATATTTGCCGATTACAGAATATTCAAGAATCATATCTTGATATGGGAGACTCCATTTCAAAATGTCTGAGCGATGAAGACAAACTTTGACTTCTCTTCCAAGCTTTCATTAGCTCATGGCAGAGTGCAGAGAGTAACTCTACTCCCATCAGCACTGCAGACCCACAGGCCCTTCTGTGCTGGGTCTCAGCACCTGTCAGAACACCCCTATTGACAGAACCTTCCAAACTTCACATTCCTGGCCCTTATCTCACTGATGTGGTTGTTTTCAGAAAGCTGTTATTTATTGCCTTTCTCTTGTTTGTTTTCCTTAGAGTTGATGTCTGATTATTTAACACTTATTGGGTTGTAAGAGCATTTACTAAGGGGAGAATCAAAGATGCAGTTCACTCTGTTAGAGAACAACCCATTTTATTTGATAATGGCTAGGAAGACAAGGATTTGGGAAGCCCTATTATTTACCTTAGTAATTGGTAAGAAATAAATCTCAAGAGATGCTTTCTGAAAGAATAAAACACCAGCACATCAGTTTCTCTGAGCAGGAGGTTACTAGTGTAATTTAAGATATGCTAAGACTGAAGCACAGATACATAAGCAGCATCCTGAATCCTTTTTGTTTTTGGAAGCAGGTCACTTAGTGTACCTGGAACTACAACTGCACTAGGCCTATGTTGTGAGACTCAAGGAGAATGCTTAATTATGTAGCATTTTCAGGAATTACTTTTTATTGCTTTCAGGAGCTTTTTTTTTTTTTTAAGATTGATTTATTTATGCATACAGAACTGGGGTACAGGCAAAAGGTGCAAGGGCAGTGAGAGGATTCATCAGAGACAGAATGGGGAGCACAACAGGCAGATCAACAAAATACACTGCTAAGGGGAGCAGTGGGTTAGGAGAGGTCTGCCACGCCATGTGTGGGTCACACATGAGGCTGGGGATCAAACTTGCACTGAGCTTGAGCTTGCAGTGCTTTGTCCTAACCCGTTGCGCCATCAGGGAGGGCCCAGGGAAATTATTTTACAAACATTTAATTTTAAAATTTATTTTACCAAAATTTAATCAGATGTAGCTGCTGCATAAAGGTTGATGGGCCTGAGAGAGTAAAACTCCACTTGTAACTGGTTGGCTTCCTTTGGTGAAAAATTGCATATGTGCTTAGGACAAATACTGGGGGAAGCCACAGGGCTGGTTTCCCATTTCTTTCTCCCTATGTCACCCCAAGATTTTATAATTCTAAATAGTGCTTTAAAAACCCCTATAAGTGAGTTGGTAAATTTGTTCATTTCCCATCTAGTTGGTCATCTGCTCTCTGTTGGACATTAGTTTAGGCCCTGAGCAAACAGTGGTAAATAAAAACAGGCAAAAATGCTGGAAATTAATAGGGTTAATTTCTTATTGTACTCCTAATAAAAATTAATGAACTCCTTTCCCCTAAAGCTACCAATAAACCTACCTTCTCCCTTATGAGAGAAATACGTTTCCTTCAGTTCCCAACTTGCTGCTCAGCAAATATTTTTGGAGTCAGTCCTGTGTTAGAGAGATTGGAATGTGATAGAAGCATTATGTCATGTGGCCCTTGTCCTAGGAAAGACAGGACTGATAGTGGGAAAACAATTAAGAAACAATTAAAGGTCAAAATGAGGCTCTGGTTATAATTAGTAGGAGGGGTGGAAAGAGAGGAACGGTCACTACATCTGGAGAGACTCTGATCACGAAGAGACTGGAGTGGGTGTGCAGGAAGAGGACGGTTTGGCTGGGAGGAGAGAAGGCAAGAGACTCTAGATGGAGCTTGGTGTTTGGTAATAAGTGTGTATTCACGGAATAAATGGGCACACAGGAGGGGTGTGCAACAGCATGTCTTAATATTGGAACAGTTGTCCTGCCAAATGTTGATAGAGTTGGATGTCCCAAAGCTGCTACCTTCATACAAAAAGCTTGAATGATTCACCCAGTAGCAGCCCAGCCTTCAGCAGGTTTCACCAATGAAGATCATTCAGCGAGGTTCTCTGGCCCTTGTGGGATGCTGTCTCCTTGCAGCCAGGGCTGATCAAAGGACAAGCAAAAAAAAACATCCAGGCTTCCAGGGGGCTGTTTGATATGACTGGCCATTACTGCCGAGAAGGCTGCAACAGCATCCCCTGCTCAAATAAGGTCTATTAGCTGCTGGGGACTTTTGATCCTCCACTGATCTAGGGGAAGTTAATTGACAACCCCCTAGTTAAAAAAAGCCACGGTGCCTCATTGATGCTCTGAGGGGTCTGGACACCCTGGTCTCTTCCTACAACGCTTCTCACTGAGGAGCCTTGAGCTATTTCAGAGAAGGATCCTATATAAATTATTCTTTAAAAACAGAAGCATATTTTCCCTCTTTGCCTCTGCTTCCCAAGCACCCTGCTACCTTCAAAAGCTAACTTAGTGGGAGACTAACAGGCAGGGCAGAAAGAGTTCAGAGAGATGGAAGAAAGCAAGCAGGAGCCAGCCAATTGGAAGGAAGCAAAAAGAGTTGAGATTGTGTTCCATTCTGGGCTGGCTCTGTGGCTCAAAGTGGTTTCTCTGAGTTTTGATTCCTCTCTCTAAAAAGCAGAACAAAGATGTCTTTTCCTTCCTACCACCTTCATGAAGGTGACATTTAAAGCATCAGGAAACCATCATTTTTGTTTCCTTTTTGCACATGGTGTTAGTGGACATTTGGCCATATCTGACCTGTTGGAAGAACTATGCTTCTCATTGACCACACGTCCTCTGCTCCTTGCAGACTGCTGGAAATTAATCAGAGATTCATTATATTCTCCCTTATTGTCTTTTCCAAACATGTTTAAGCGCTGTGGTTTATTAACACTTGAAGCAGAACCAAATTTTGTAGTGCCCGTCCTGCTCTGTCCTGATTACATACTATGCTGTAAAGATTTTTAGTACAAGCCAAGTCTCCTGTGTTTTCTGGAATTAGACTCTGAAATTCCATTTGAAGAAAAAAACAAACCAAGACAACACCTGGACTCCTGTTGATTCCCTTGTTTGCTTCATAATGTCTTACAGATCTTTTCCACAGTCCTGTTCAATATTGGGAAGAAAAATTGCCACTCAGTACAACAGCTTTACTAGTAAATCACTAAAAGAACACATTGTCCCTCCTCTGATGAACATGCTAGTTTTTGTAGATTTTTGTAAGTATTTTTCTTTTATGAATTTACCTACATATAGATATATTTTATTCCCCCCCTCCCCCATATAAGGGATTGATTGCCCCATAGCTGTGATATAGTAGGAAAGTCAGCTATGGAATTGTGGCTAGAGCTGAATGTTTTGAAATTTATTTTATATAGGTTTTGAGGTCTAGCATGAATCCTTGCTAACTGTTGGAGGTAAGTAGAAAAACATGGTGTGTGGACAAGGTTTCCATCAGCCAGTCTTCTTCCATCAGCCAGTGAATTCTGTTTGCATACAGCACTCTCTGCTATTCCCTTCCTCTCTTACCTACTGAGAGAGACAGAGAGAGAGGAAAGAGGGGAGCAGATGAGGGAGGGGAGAGAGGAGAGGATGTATTTCCCCAAGTTTTTCCTGTGCATTTCTGCTGTGTCAATGTAACTGCTCTCTTATCTCCAGATGCATGTTGGTTACACCTGGCTAATAATTGTTTTTTTAAAAAGATTTATTTATTTATGCATACAGAACTGGGATACAGTAGGAAAAGTCGTGCTTGACTAAAGTGTCAGAACACACATGCCTAACTCTTAGGTCCTCTTACCTTTTGAGGGGAATTATCTCTGTCTTTAGCTAGTGACAAGAGTAAGGACTGAATCAACTCTATTTGGGCTACCACACGGAGGCCTTTTGAAAATCTAGCTATGTAATTTTTGATGGGGGAGAGGACACAATTGTCTTCTGTGGACTATTAAAAGGTTACAAAATAAAAATATTCTGTTAGGAGTTGAGCACAGTAGCTTGCCATTAGAAGCACGGTAATCCCGAGGCTAGCTTGCCTCTTTTCATTGTGGTTAAAAGACTTGGCATTTGATTCTGGGAGTTGATAATGATTTCTACTTTCCAGTTAAAGCACCATTTCTTGTGGATTTAAAGACACCGGAGCTGACGATGCCTCACACAGTGAACTTTTACATCAGATGTGAACCTAGGGTGATTCTGGGTATCTGGTGAGTGCAGAGATTGAACGCTGGCGATTGGACGCTGAGCCCGCTTATTGGATGTGTCTCTGAGGCCCCTAAATTGGCCCCCCAGAGTGGAGCTGTGCTGCTTGCACAGCTGTGGGGAGCTTGGTAGTCCTTGGGAACCCTGAAGCTGTTCCGCAGCCCCCTTTCCTTGATGTAGAGGTCTGATCTGTTTGATTTTGCTTTACAGGAATTCTTTTTTTGGTAAAGATTTATTTATTTCTGCATATAGAGCTGGAGTACAAGCCAGAGGTGCAGGGCGATGAGAGGCTTCACCAGAGATAGAGTGGGGAGCAGAACAGGCAGACTGATGAAGTGCGCTGGGAGCAGCGGGCTAGAAAGGAGAGGTCTGCCACGCCGTGTGGGTCACCTCTGGGGCCGGGATCGAACTCATCCTGAAGCGGCTGTGGCCAGCTTGCAGTGCTGCTTCCTAACCCATTGCGCCACCAGGGAGGGCCCTGGTGAACAGTCTTTTAGGAGTTGGGCTGTGCTTTGGGCTTTTCACCAGATAAGCAGTCCCTTCCCCTTCTCCTGTCATGCCATTTTCCACACCCTTTACGAAGCTCCTCCAGACCCACTGACCTTGCAAACCAAGCCACACCCTCAGTATGTGCTCTGTCGGCAACTTTTCTACCCTGCTTCCTCTGTTTGCTTTTTGCCTAACTCACTGCGCACTCATCTCTTGGTCTCAGGGTGCTTTTTCTCATGCCCCATTTTAGACATATGCTCACATGGAAAACTGTGCTCATTCCTTACAATGTTTCTTCCCACCGTAATTAAATAAATATGCACTTACTTAGTTATTATTTGCCATCTTTGCAAGATTATAGCTTCCATAGGTGAGAGACTTTGTTGGCAGAAGGGGGAGAAGAGGTTTATAGTTTAGCACAGTGCTTAGCACATAGCTCAGATGCAACCATGAGCATTCTTGCTATGCCAAGCTCCATATTTTCTTCTGTTTGGTTCTACTTATTTCTTTTTGGTTGTCAGTTTTCCAGGGCCTCTGTTTTATATTTTGTCTCCTTGAGTTTGTTTATTTAATCTAAGATTTGTTTATTTGCATGGAAGAACTGGGATAGGGGCCAGAGGTGTGGGGTGGGAGTGAGTGGATTCACATAGTGGGGAGCGGAACAGGCAGAGTAACTGAAATACACTGCTATGGGGAACAACCTGCGGGATAGGGGAGGTGTGCTGTGCCATGTGTGGGGCTGCAGCTGGAGTTTGAAGACGTTTTTATTCTTTGCTTTTCTTTTTGCTTTATTGGTCCTTAGTTTTGTGAGTTAACTTTGCTGATCTCCAGCTTCTCTAGCTGCCTGTCTTCTCAGTCCAGAAACTATGGGGTTTGGTGTTAGACTTTCTGTTTCCAATGACCGAGAAGGCTGAAGATTTCCATCAGGGGGTCAGTTGCCCAAGACCCTTTGTGACATGTCATGTGGCAACATTTGTATTTTCAGGGTTCACTTATTGCTTTAATAAGGTACTAGATCGAGCTCAGATATGTGTTTAGAAACTCAGGGTGTCACATGGCTTCTTGAGTAAAATAGTTTTATGTCTTTTTGCAGGTCTTTTCTCCTGTGTAAACTGACTTCTCTTTAAATTTTTTCCACTTGTCTTTTCACTCAAATCAGTAGCAGGTGAAAAAATATTTATTTTTTTTTTGTATGTTTCGAACCTAATGGACTGCACTTAAGAATGAAAAAGAAAGTGGAAAAAATTGAAACAGGAAGTGGTTGAAAGAGGCTGTCACTGGGCATGGGAGAGACAGATTAGGGTATAGTAGTTTTCATTAAAAGACATTTGAGGTATTATGTTTTCACTTTTACCATGTGTTTATATTACTCAGGTAAAAAGTATAAATATAGACTTTCATAGAAAATCTACATATATTTACATACTTATGTATTAATAAACTATTAAAACATAAAACATGATATAACATTATGTATAATATATCAAAATGTTATATATACTATGTTACTATATATACTAAGTATATAATAAAAAAGCTATAACAATTTATACTACATATAAAATGTATACATATAGACATCTGACTGACAGAAGGACCTTGGCAAGGACAGAGAATTCTCTTTGTATATATTTGTTAAAACCTGTCTTTATTCTTCAGGCACACTGTTCCCAGCTGCCGAGAGGAAGATGCTAAGGGGAAGGACCGTTGCTGGTATGAAGCTGCCCTACGTGATGGCAATCCAATTATTGTGTATCTTCACGGCAGTGCTGAACATAGGTCAGTACCTTTGCTTATGCATTTTTTCCCCCTTTTTTTAAAGATCTATTTATTTCTCCATACAGAACTGGTGTACAGGCCAGAAGTGCAGTGGGTAAGAGGCTTCACCAGAGACAGAGTGGGAAACAGAACAGACAGATAGACGAAGTACACTGCCGAGGGGAGCAGCTGGTGAGGCAGGAGAGGTCTGCCACGCCATGTGGGTCACCTCCGGAGCCAGGGATCGAACTTGCTCTGAAGTGGCTGTGGCTAGCCTGCAGTGCTGCGCACTAACCTGCTGTGCCACCAGGGAGGACCTTGTGCTTTTTTTTTTTTTTTTAAAAAGCGCATATTTCAACCCCGTGGGAGAGTGAAAGGCAGAACTTAGTTTTCAATTTTGTAGGGGTGCTTTTACTTATTTGTTTCCTTTTATTAAATCTGAGGGTGTTTGACTCTAGGCTTTTCTTTAAAAATCTATATATGCTAGATAGATCCTATATATTTTCTAGCTCTATATGGATTCTTAACTGGGAGACTGACTTTCAAAACAGCCATTCCATTTCATTTTTGCTCAGTGTTTTAAGCAAATGGAACTACTTATGTTTCAATTAGCTCATTCTACACCAAAAATAATAAGTACATACTTACTGCACACACACACGTAGGAGCATTGAAAATTAATTTCCAAAAAGGCAGTGGTTGCTCTGCCCCATCAGAGTCTAAAAGAGGGCTAGAATCCATGGATGTTTGGAGAGGGGATGGAGATGAGGTAGGGGAAAGAGAAACTCCCACATCAGCGGTCCTTTCACAGCATGACGCGGAGATTCATTTAGGATTGATTCTATTAACCGAAAGTGTGGACTCCTTAGAGAGAGAACCTGGACTTCTGAGCATAGGTACTGGGGACGGGCTGACTAATTCCCTCCCTGGCACACTCGGGCCTCAGCCCCAGTGTTGCTTGGTAATAGAACATCTATCTCCTGGAAGGCCGAGTCCTTTGATTGCTGCCAGGGCTGGAGTTGGCCTGCGTAATTGCAGCAGGCGATGATTATTATCACCATGACTATGACATTTCAGCTACAGGCAGAGCCATGTGCCGCAGACACTCACAGACCTCACCTGCTCCTGCAAGAACACTTTCAACTAAGCCCCCGGCTCTGGAGTCTGCCTCTTGGCTCCCTCACCTGTCTCTTTTTCTGTCAGATGATGATGGTTTCTTTCAGACTTCATTAGCTCCAGGGGCTTCCTGAGGCGTCCATTTTAGAATCTTATTGACAAATAGATTTCTTGTGAAATTCAACATCTTCCAACATTGTTTTGATTGTGCCAACCTTAGACATGGTGCTGGAATGTACTTATCAAAAGGACCAAGTGCATTTGTGTTTGTACCTCTGAGTGACTCTGCAGTTGTCCTCAGTTTATGATAGATTTATGGCCTCAGGTAGATTCCATCTATTTTCTGTTCCCTGCCCAGAAGTCTCAGCTTCTTCTCAGTGGCACTAACTAAAAAGGATGCCAAATTAGAGTTACAGGGGCTTGATAAAACAAGTGGTTTTAGACTTGGGGTTCATAGAAGTCCTAGGTTTGCAAGAGCCTATCTCTAAAATTATACATAAAATTTGAAGTATAAATCTATTTATCTGGGAAATGGGTCCAGAGCTTTAACCATGTATTCAGAGTGCTCCGTGACCCACTAAAGTTTAAGAAACTTAACTCCAAAAAGAATTCTCTGCCTTTTGAAACTTCTTTTTCTCCTTTATTAAGGTGGCTACCATAGAGAATAGATAATAAGATTATTTTGGGAAAACAATGTTTCTTAACCCTTTAGGACTGTGAGTTTTTCACTTCATCTTGCTCTTAACAGCAGAGTGGTTAGACTACAGCAGAACTTGGCTTGGTGAATTGGTTTGGTGTCATCCCTTATTCTGAAAAGCCATGCTCTGAAACTTATTTTCCTTTAGCTTCTAAAATTTTTCTTATCAATCAGTAAGTTTTACTGTGTAGAAGTGAAAGGAGATGGGTTACCGGTAACTCATCAAATGCTTCAGTTGAGAAGTACTAACGTTCTACCTGGGCATCAATGGGGACCCCTCCCCCTTCAACTCCACACAGCCATGTCAGTAGGCTCTGACATGGAAAAATAAAATGGAATTCCTTTTTCCTAGTTATTTATCTCTCTGACTTGAAAAAGAAAGATGTGAGATCAGACACCAGCATCATGCTGATGGTGTCTATCGAACGTAACTGTCATTGCTAATTCTTGCTCTCTTGTTTCTTTCACCTCTACAGGGCAGCTCCTCACAGACTTAAGCTAGTAAAGGTATGTTTGAAGAGACCTCAAGGCTCCAGCTTTATAAGTCCCTACTTACTCTGTTTTGGGCTTAGTGGTAAGATCCCCCTAGGCCTTCTGCTTGGTTACCTGCTGAGAGCACTCTAAGGCAGGCTGTGCGATCTGTGGCCCAGAGTTCCACGGTCAACTTCCCTCCCTAGACTGACCATGGCAGGTGAGGTGTGAACATCCCTGATGTCAAAAATATTTCATTAATTTATTACTTTCATAGATAAATGAGGACACTTTTATTGGCTTTCCTGAGTGCAGGAAGGTGGGCTGAAAGTGTATTAAGTGCAAGAGTACTCCTACAGAAAACAAGGTTTTGTGATGAGGGTTAAGAAGGCTGCTGTAAAAACTCATTCAGGCCCTGTCTTCATCCCAGGTGAGGTCTGGCAGAGTGGGATGATGGCCACACCTTGCTCTCCTCACTCACCTGTTAAGTGATTCCAGTTTGTTGGGGCAACCCCTGAATTTCCTAGTGTGATTCAATGGGCTGGGCAAGCCCTGTTTATCTTCATCCACACTCCAGTTAAGTAATCCCTGCCACAGGTGACAGGGCTGCTTTTATAATCACTTACCATGCAGCTTGTCCTTCCTCCCACATACAGCTTCCACCTCACAGCTCTTTTGTGATATGACATTACTAGTGGGGTCCAGAGTCCTGTCCCACCTAGTATCCCCAGGAGGTCTTCAGTCTTCCTCCCTGATTCTGACAGGAAGCTCCTCTCCTATCTCTTCTTCTCCCTCTCACGCTGCCTTCTCAGAGCCTGCCCTGAGATGCATGCAGTCTTACCTGGGATGATGCTGTCTGTTAACTTTAGGTTTACTTTTCCAACCAGCACGCATTCTTTGTACTTCCCATATGGGATGGTGGCAAAGCTGATGCCCATGAGAATGTATGTATATATTTGCCTGCTCCCATTCTTGGTAAAGCTGAATTGTTTGTCCCCTGTGTGTGCAGAAAGGGGAAGAGCTGTAGGTGTAGGTATGAAAAGTAGCCAGATAATGTGGTAGTTGGGATGGGTGGAGAGGATGGTAGGACTTCCTCCCCCAGGTAGACTCTGCATACCAAGTGCCACTGTCATCTTTTCCCAGCATCCTTAGTTACCAGTTTTCTCCTTTGGATAGGTAATTTCTTTTCAAAAATAAATTTTATTGTTAAATTTTTCAACCTTCTTTTCATGTTTCCTCCTTCTCTCACTTTCTTTCTCATTTATTCACTCATTTGTCACTTCAATCACTGATAGCTATTTTAATTTATTGTATTCTCACCTAGTCTTTATTTCTCTAAAGTTTCCATACTAATATGATTGCATCTATATAAAATTTTATCTTCTGCTCTTTTAATTACCATTTCATAATCATTTTTCCCCAGTTGCCACAGTTACCAACTTTAAGGCCAACTTTACCATTTATTTATAGATTACTGTTTACTTACTAAACTATTCCCCTACTATTAGATAGATGTTTTCCCGATACCCTCATCCCCAGTGAATTTTAAGTAGTATTGCTAAAGAAAACTAAACATTTAATTTACTCTTCTTTTGGAAAATTTTCTTAGAAATAAGTTCTAGGAGTAGGATCTGTTGTTGTTGTTCCTGAATTGTATTGTCTAGTGGACCTTCGAATTACAGTACTATGAACAGTCCATGAAGCATTTCCCTGGGTGCTTTATTGCCCTGTGTCTTGGACAACTTTTTTTTTTTTGAGAGAAAGTAGTTTAAGTAGACATTAAAAAAAAGTCTAGTTCCTTATTGTTAGTTAATTTTGTATCTAAAAGTTCCAGATGAGGTTCAACCACTCCATCTATCCTGCAGTAACGGAAGCACAGTGTTCAGACATAGACCCAGGTGTGAATTTTGGTTCTTTCACTAACCATTTAGGTGACCCTGAACAAGTTACTAAAACTTTGCCGGTCTCACAGTTTCTTTATCTGTAAAGTAATATCTACTTAGAGTAACTGCTGTGAGGATTAAATAGTGCCTGCATAGTAAATTTTGGTTTTCTTTTCTCGGGCTACTCTTGTAATGAATTTCATTTAATAGTATATAAAATATATCAATTTTAAAAAAGATCTATTTATTTACGCATACAGAACTAGGGTACAGGCCAGAGGTGCAGAGGAAGTGAGTGGACTCACCAGAGACAGAGTGGGGAGCAGAACAAGCAGATTAACCTAAATACTCTGTGGAGGGGAACAGCAGGCGGGTCAGGAGAGATCTGCCACACCATGTGGCTCACGACTGGGGTGGGGATCGAACTCATGCTGAAGTGGCTTTAGCTTTGTAGTGCTGTGCTTTAACCCACTGTGCCACCAAGGAGGGCCCTAAATTATATCAATTTAGTGGTGTATTTTAATATTTTTCCTTCATTTAACTACTCAGGACTTGGCAATGGTCTTATATAATTGGGTCATTTCTTTATTTTTTGATTGATATTAGCTCCTTTCTGTTCATATTTAACACAAAAACATCTTTGCATTTTTTTGTCTCTCCAACTCTGCAAAGAATTCTTATTCTCAAGAGACTTGAATAAATGTCTTAGAAAGACATTTACTATGTAATCAGATACAATAATAGGTCATCTTATGTAATCCTCCAGCAGTCCTCAAGGTAGCTCTTACTGTTTCTCACTTTTCAGAATAATATTTACATATTTAAACGTTAAGTGCTGTGCCTGAGGTCACATAGCTGCTAAGTGGCAATGCCACGTGTGACCCCAGCTGCTTGCTCTGCTCTCTGACTTCCATTGTTCCCCACTCAGTGTGTTCTTCTCAAGCTTGAAGCCAGACACCAGGCTTCAAAATTATGTCTTTTCTCCATGTGGAGCTGGAAGGGGTCATGCTTAGTGAAATAAGTCAGAAAGAAAAAGAAAAATACTGGAAGGCTTCACTCATAGCAGGAACGTAAAGGACCAGGGGGAAAAAAAAATAATAATGAACAACTATATATCAGAGACATTTTACAGGAGTGGAATGGGGAATAGGATCAAAAATGGGGGCCGGGAAAGTGTATTAGACTATGGTGATGGCACACGGGTGGTTTGGTGATGGGAAGCCCACGGGGAGTACAACTGAGATGGAAAAGGTACAAAATGATGTAAAAATAAACTATTACATTATTTTAAAAATTATAACTTTTCTCCATGAAATCACCACCACTAGGATTATGGATATGGTGAAAATGAGTGGACATTTTTTATTCCACCTTTTCTATTTATATCTTTCATTAAAGTGATAACAACTCTTGTCATGTAGGTGCTGAGTGATGGTGGTTTTCACGTCTTGTCTGTTGACTACAGAGGTATGTGTTAGGAACAGTGAGCAAAGATTTTTTGAGAAGCAGAAAGTTTTTGATGATCCCTTATTGTGGAGGAAGCAATAGTGTGTTTGTTTTTCCTTGTTGCCAGGGTTCGGTGACTCTACAGGTAGACCCACAGAAAGGGGTCTGACTACAGATGCTGTCTGCGTCTATGAGTGGACCAAGGCAAGAAGTGGTACCACACCCGTGTGTCTCTGGGGCCATTCTCTGGGTACAGGGTAAGTGGGGCCAGTAGGAGATGGGATTTGGGGTTTTGTGAAGATCAAAGGCAGCAGGGAGTGATGGAAGGAGTGCTGAGCTAGGAGGCAGGGACTTTACTTGGTGTTTCTCACATCCCACGTTTGGCTAGAGACCTCGCCATCTCTATGCCTGTCTGTAAAATAAGGGAGGGTCCATTCAATTCTGTGGTTATCATTGACACCAGAGCCCATTCCAGAACATTCCTTGAGAGTTTTTTTTTTAAGATTTATTTATTTATGCATAGAGAACTGGGGTACAGGCCAGAGGTGAGGGGGTGGTGAGAGGATTCACCATAGTCAGAGTGGGGAGCAAACAGGCAGATTGAGGAAGTACACTGCTAAGGGGCTTTAGCTTTTTAGTGCTGTGCTTTAACCCACTGTGCCACCAGGGAAGGCCCATTCCTTGAGACATTTGAAAGAAAGGATTTTTAATTCAGGGCCAGTGTAACCCTTTGAAATCCTATTCAAAATTTTGTGTCTGTGTGTTTTGTAATCAGAGGAGCTAGTGATTCTATCAGACGCTTGTTCTGTCTGCTGCATATCGTATGATATACTGGATTGCTGAGTCACTGTTTCACATGTATACTAATCTTTATTGTTTTGCAGAGTTGCTACAAATGCTGCCAAAGTACTAGAAGAGAAAGGTACTATATGATGCTTACATGGTAAAGTTTATTGTCTTGAGGTGAGAAAAGAATGACAGTTTAAACATTGAGCTACCTAAAGCAGTCCGACTTCAGATAGCTTTTGATAATGTGACAAACTTTCTTTTTGTCTCTAATCTATAGGAATAGCTACTTTTTAAGGTTTGAAATAGAAAATAATATTAAAGGGTTAAAATTACCTTCGAACCAACCCTTACCATGAAATGCTTTTATGAGAGCTGGCCTGTTGCTAGTTCACCATGATTCCCAAGGCATTGTACTTCCAGGTGACAACACAAAACCTGAGAAGCTTGCTGGAACCTCCTCCTTTTTCAGAGCATAAGTTCTCAATTGTGTCCTTTTGGTCCCGTGAGAAGTTCTGTGTTGTCTAACTTAAGTAAGCCTTGGGGACATACCTGTTACTTTCAAAGCTTCAGTGACTTTGAAGAGAAAGGAGACTAGAAATCTCTTGGCTCTTTTGTTTTGGTAATAATGCTGCAAAACCTCACGGATTTAGTAGCTCTCAAATGCCTTCAAACAGGTACTTGCACACACACATGTACACACATATCTCCTTCCAACCCACATTTTCTACTTGTTCTCAGTGGGATTGTGGGCTAAAAGCTAGCCGGCTCCTGGCTCCTGGCCTGCAGAACCCTCTCCCTTTGTAGTACATTGCTACCTTAAATTATCCATATCATGGAAATCTGATTGCATTTTAGAAGAAGATAGTGGTCTTCAACTGTAATGTGAATAGAAATCTCTTGGGTGGGAGAAGCTTGTTGAAAACACACATTCTCAGCCTTCCACCTCCTAAAATTCAGACTTCTGACTCATTATGTCTGTGTGGGGTTCAGGAATTTGCATTCTTAATAAACATCACAAATGATTTTGATGCAGATAATTCGTGTCCTTGAGGTCCTCTTATTTAGGAAAAATGGTAAATGTTATAAAGGGATTATTTTTATTTTCAAGGATTTCCAGTGGATGCTATTGTCTTGGAAGCTCCATTTACTAACATGTGGGTTGAAACTATCAATTATCCTTTGTTAAAGGTGAGTCTCTGATCCACCTTCAACAGATGACAGTATATAAGCTCATAACATGTGTGTTTATTAACCATATTCTCTTTCTTAGGGTTATGTTTCTAAATTATTATAATCTGGGATTAACCTGAAATAGGTTGAAAGCTGCTATTAAGTGGGGATACAAGGGCTTTGGATTTGTTAGTCCTTTTATTTTAATAGATTGAGTGGCATATTAAGAGCCAAAGCTTTTCATCCCCATTCGCAGTATTTCTTATTTTGTAACTTTGTATTTCATCAGACTTAGTTTTGATTATTACAATTATTCTTTTTTTTTTTTTTTTTTAAAGATTTATTTATTCATACAGAACTGGGGTACAGGCCAGAGGCTCGGGGCGGTGAGAGGCTTCCCCAGAGACAGAGTGGGGAGCAGAACAGGCAGATTGACGAAGTACACTGCTGAGGGGAGCAGCGGGCGGGTCAGGAGAGGTCTGGCTCGCCATGTGGTCTCCTCCGGGGCAGGCGGCAGGCGGGAATCGAACTCATGCGGAAGTGGCTTCAGATTCTCAGTGCTGTGCTTTAACCCGCTGCGCCACCAGGGAGGGCCACAATTATTCTTTTTTAAAGTAAAGAAAAAAATACCTTTCATACATCATTTTTAGTTTTATGAAAGTCAGCCATACAGCTTTCATACATTTTCATGATTAAAAAAAAAAAGATTTATTTATTTATTCATTCAGAACTGGGGAATAGGCCAGAGGTGCAAGGGGGTGAGAGGATTCATTAGAGATAAAGTGGGGAGCAGAACAGGCAAATCGATGAAGTACACTGCTGAGGGGAGCAACAGGCAAGACAGGAGAGGTCTGCTGCACCATGTGAGTCACTTCCAGGGCTGAGGATCGAACTCACACTGAAGTAGCTGCTGCTAGCTTGCAGTGTTGCGTCTTAACCCACTGTACCACCAGGGAGGGCCCATTTTCATGATTTTATGTTAGGAAAGTTCCTAGAGAATTCAAGGATGCTGCCAAATAATTTTACTGAGTACTCCAGGATGAGAAGGTAATTTTTCCAAGAAGTTAAAGAATTGGGCCACAAGATGTAGTTTTAAGAGTGTTATAGAGGTTTTTTGTTTTTTGTTTTTTTAAGATTTTATTTATTTATGCATACAGAACTGGGGTGACAAGCCAGAGGTGCAGGGGCAGTGAGAGGATTCATTAGAGACAGGATGGGGAGCAGAACAGGTAGATCAATGAAGTACACTGCTGAGGGAGCAGCGGGTGGGTCAGGAGAGGACTGCTGCTCCCTGTGAATCACCTCCAGGGCAGAGGATAGCACTTGCACTGAAGTGGCCACCGCCGGCTTCGCTAACTTGGCAGTGCTGCGTTCCAACCTGCTGCACCACCAGGGAGGGCCTAGAGATTATCTTAATGTTTGTCATACCTCCATGTAAATATTGATATGTATGTTTGTGTGAAAGAGAGAAAAAGATGGAAATATTTATTTATTTATATATAGATAGATATGGATTTTTTTTTTAGATGGAATTTTAGTGGAATTCTTAAAGGAATATGAAGGGGGATAGATGGTCTGAATTTTTAAGTTGTTGTTTAATGTTGGAAGATATCTTAGGGGGTACTAATTTAATTCAACAATCTACTTCTGCAATCTTTTGTCAGTAAATTATCATATAACTTTTTGGAATTTGTTAAACTATTTCAGGGAAAGATAGGTCATTATTCCCTGGGACAAATAGTTCACAGAATATAATCTTAAAAATACCTGTATTATCTAAGCTCCAACTCAACACAGGAATCCCCTTAACAATTTAAGATACCCAAATACTGAATAATTTAAGATTTAGTAAGTGAAATATTTTCAATCGGTTCCAAACAATTGCATATTCATTTAAGTTAGTAATTAATGGAATACTTTATGTATAATAGTAACCATTTATATTCTGTAGGTAATTACTAAAAATATTGCTAATTTCTAGGTATGTAAGATGAATGACTTGCAAATATCTCTTCCCACTGGATAGGTTGCATTTTCATTTAGATTATGGTTGCTTTTTTTGTGCAGGAACATTTTTTTTTTAATTTATCTATTTATTCGTACAGAACTGGGGTACAGGCCAGAGATGCAGAGGGTGAGAGGCTTCACCAGAGACAGAGTGGGGAGCAGAACAGGCAGGTCGACGAAGTACACTGCGGAGGGGAGCAGCGGGCTGGTCAGGAGAGGTCTGCCACGCCATGTGGTCACCTCTGGGGCAGGCGGGAATCGAATTCATGCGGACGCGGCTTTAGATTCTCAGTGCTGTGCTTTAACCCGCTGCACCACCAGGGAGGGCCTGTGCAGGAACATTTTTAGTTTGTTGTTTATTTTATTTTAGTTGATTGTGCATTTTTGCGCTTGTTCCCCTTATCTTCAGAGTCACATTCCCCTAAGGCCAGGTTAAAGAGCTTAGCACCTATGCATTTTATGACTTTAGGTCTTACATCTAAACATTTAACATATTTTGAATGCATTTTTGGGTACAGAATAGAGCAGTGGTCTCATTTAATTTTTTGCATGTTGGTGTCCATTTCCCCAACATATATATTGATGAGTCTTTCTTTTCTCTATTGATCTTGGCACCATTGTATAAATTAATTCTCCATATATGTGTGGGTTTATTTCTGGACTCTTAATTCTGTTCCTTTGACCTGTGTGTCTGTTCCAGACCATGCTGTTTTGATTACTATAGTTTTGTAGTATAGTGTGAAGTTAGGGGACCATGAATCTTTGTTTTTAATATTGTTTGCATTATGTATCCCTTGAATTTCAACTGGTTCTGAATTCTTACATTTAATGTATGCTTCTTGTAAGCAGCAAATATTTGGAATTTGATTTTTTTCCCACTGTATGACAGACTTTGTTAATCATAGTAGTCTGTTTGCATCTAATGTAATCATGATATATTTAGGTTTCAATCTGCTCTCTTACTGTGTTCTTTTCCATTTGTGCCATATATTCTATGTTCTGTTGTTTCTATATTTTTGCTTTTCTGTCTTGACAGCTGTGTCTAAAGGAGAGATTTGGCATTAAATATCAATTTCATCTGTCAGAAAACCTTAGTTTAATAGGCATTTTGATGGTCTGGAAGTGCAGCAGTCTTATAGTATGATCATAGATCTGATGTCAGAGTTTGTGAATTTAATTTTCAAGGCCTATACTTAAGAGCTGTGGAATCTTGCACTAATTGCTTTAAAGCTTTAACTGCTTCATCTAAAATGGAGTAATAGTCTATTCAAGATAATTGTGACAATTAAATAGGTAATATATGAAAAGCATATACTATACCGCATGCAAAGAATAAGCATTCAATGGCCATGACCTAATTTTTATCAGTGGAGTGCCAGAACTCTGAGCAGATACCAGTAATAATAAGAATGTGTAGATGATGCGAGACAGGAACATGTAGTAAAAGGCATGGGTCCTGCCCCAAGAAGATTCCTGTCTAGTTGGGGAGATAAGAAACTAATGGGGGATATAAATCAATGACAGGGATTTACACCTCTCACTTTGGAATCATTTGAATCAATTTTGCTATCCAGAATACAAAGGTAACGTAGTGAAAAAAGTGCATGAGCTATGGTACAAAACATATTTGGGTTCAAATGTGACTTCTGCTACTAGCTGATTATAGCCTTTGGGAGTTTCTTCCCTTCTCTGAGTTTTCCAGTTGTTTATAATGGGATTGATACTACCTATTGCATTCAGTTGTTACACTAACTCAAGTAAAATAATCTGTGTACAGTTGCTAACAGGTCCTCAACAAATGTGCTTCCTTTTCCCACTCTTTTTATTATAAAGTATACTAAGGTAAGTGTAAGGGCACGACCCAGAAGAATAATTTCAGGGTAGGGAGAATTCCGAGAAGAGAGGTCTTACATGCAGTTCTGGTCAATGAAGATTTACATAGTGATAGATTCCTTCCTGACTTGAAGGTGAGGGAAAGCAGTTAGGAAATAGAGAGGAGGAATATGAGCACGGCTCCTGTTTGCCATGGGGTCATTATGTTATAAAATGCCTGAATCATATAGGGCTTTCATAGAAGGTCTTTTGACACTGAACTTAAATACTAAAACCACTCTGAGTTTGGTTGGCATCTTTGCTTCACATAGAGCTGAAGGAAATTGAAACTTGGTGCATTGCGCAATCACCACACACCTGTAAGAAGAGGAAATGGGATTCAACCCCATGTCTTCTAACTCTAGGCAGACAGCTTGGGGATGAGCAGCCTTTGGAATGAAAGATTGTGACAGATGTGGCTGGGCTTGTGGCTGAATTAGGAGATTTATTATTATTTTATATTTCTTGTTCTTCTTTTTTATAAGTTTATTTTTACATAATTATGTACATTTTTTTTCATCTCAATTGTAATTCCCGTGGGTTTCCCATCACCAAGTCACCCATGTGCCATCACTGTAGTCCAGTGCACTTCCCTCCCCCCACCGTTTTGATCCCATTCCCCACTGGAGTAGTTTTATTTTATTTTTTTTTTAAGATTTATTTATTTGTG